>NW_026967943.1:0-151711 GCF_028390025.1 Pseudophryne corroboree
TGTCCCCGGTACCAAATACCATCTAGGTTCCATTTCTCTAGGCAGGCGATACCGAAAATGTACACAGACCTCAGAAAAAGACTCACCAGTGTCCTAAAAAATGCAGTTGTACCCAATGTCCACTTAACCACGGACATGTGGACAAGTGGAGTAGGGCAGACTCAGGACTATATGACTGTGACAGCCCACTGGGTAGATGTATTGACTCCCGCCGCAAGAACAACAGCGGCGGCACCAGTAGCAGCATCTCGCAAACGCCAACTCTTTCCTAGGCAGGCTACGCTTTGTATCACCGCTTTCCAGAATACGCACACAGCTGAAAACCTCTTACGGCAACTGAGGAAGATCATCACAGAATGGCTTACCCCAATTGGACTCTCCTGTGGATTTGTGGCATCGGACAACACCAGCAATATTGTGCGTGCATTATATCTGGGCAAATTCCAGCACGTCCCATGTTTTGCACATACCTTGAATTTGGTGGTGCAGAATTATTTAAAAAACGACAGGGGCGTGCAAGAGATGCTGTCGGTGGCCACAAGAATTGCGGGACACTTTCGGCGTACAGGCACCACGTACAGAAGACTGGAGCAACACCAAAAACGCCTGAACCTGCCCTGCCATCATCTGAAGCAAGAAGTGGTAACGAGGTGGAATTCAACCCTCTATATGCTTCAGAGGATGGAGGAGCAGCAAAAGGCCATTCAAGCCTATACATCTGACCACGATATAGGAGGTGGAATGCACCTGTCTCAAGCGCAGTGGAGAATGATTTCAACGTTGTGCAAGGTTCTGCAACCTTTTGAACTTGCCACACGTGAAGTCAGTTCAGACACTGCCAGCCTGAGTCAGGTCATTCCCGTCATCAGGCTTTTGCAGAAGAAGCTGGAGACATTGAAGGAGGAGCTAAGACAGAGCGATTCCGCTAGGCATGTGGGACTTGTGGATGGAGCCCTTCATTCGCTTAACCAGGATTCACGGGTGGTCAATCTGTTGAAATCAGAGCACTACATTTTGGCCACCGTGCTCGATCCTAGATTTAAAACCTACGTTGTATCTCTCTTTCCGGCAGACACAAGTCTGCAGGGGTTCAAAGACCTGCTGGTGAGAAAATTATCAAGTCAAGCGGAACTTGATCGGTCAACAGCTCCTCCTTCACATTCTCCCGCAATTGGGGGTGCGAGGAAAAGGCTCAGAATTCCGAGCCCACCCGCTGGCGGTGATGCAGGGCAGTCTGGAGCGACTGCTGATGCTGACATCTGGTCCGGACTGAAGGACCTGCCAACGATTACGGACATGTCGTCTACTGTCACTGCATATGATTCTCTCACCATTGAAAGAATGGTGGAGGATTATATGAGTGACCGCATCCAAGTAGGCACGTCAGACAGTCCGTACGTATACTGGCAGGAAAAAGAGGCAATTTGGAGGCCCTTGCACAAACTGGCTTTATTCTACCTAAGTTGCCCTCCCACAAGTGTGTACTCCGAAAGAGTGTTTAGTGCCGCCGCTCACCTTGTCAGCAATCGGCGTACGAGGTTACTTCCAGAAAATGTGGAGAAGATGATGTTCATTAAAATGAATTATAATCAATTTCTCCGTGGAGACATTGACCAGCAGCAATTGCCTCCACAAAGTACACAGGGAGCTGAGATGGTGGATTCCAGTGGGGACGAATTGATAATCTGTGAGGAGGGGGATGTACACGGTGATGAATCGAAGGATGATGATGAGGTGGACATCTTGCCTCTATAGAGCCAGTTTGTGCAAGGAGAGATTAATTGCTTCTTTTTTGGTGGGGGTCCAAACCAACCCGTCATTTCAGTCACAGTCGTGTGGCAGACCCTGTCACTGAAATGATGGGTTGGTTAAAGTGTGCATGTCCTGTTTATACAACATAAGGGTGGGTGGGAGGGCCCAAGGCAATTCCACCTTGCACCTCTTTTTTCTTTTATTTTTCTTTGCGTCATGTGCTGTTTGGGGAGTGTTTTTTGGAAGGGCCATCCTGCGTGACACTGCAGTGCCACTCCTAGATGGGCCAGGTGTTTGTGTCGGCCACTTGGGTCGCTGAGCTTAGTCACACAGCTACCTCATTGCGCCTCTTTTTTTCTTTGCGTCATGTGCTGTTTGGGGAGTGTTTTTTGGAAGGGCAATCCTGCGTGACACTGCAGTGACACTCCTAGATGGGCCAGGTGTTTGTGTCGTCCACTTGGGTCGCTGAGCTTAGTCACACAGCTACCTCATTGCGCCTCTTTTTTTCTTTGCGTCATGTGCTGTTTGGGGAGTGTTTTTTGGAAGGGCCATCCTGCGTGACACTGCAGTGCCACTCCTAGATGGGCCAGGTGTTTGTGTCGGCCACTTGGGTCGCTGAGCTTAGTCACACAGCTACCTCATTGCGCCTCTTTTTTTCTTTGCGTCATGTGCTGTTTGGGGAGTGTTTTTGGAAGGGCCATCCTGCGTGACACTGCAGTGCCACTCCTAGATGGGCCAGGTGTTTGTGTCGGCCACTTGGGTCGCTGAGCTTAGTCACACAGCTACCTCATTGCGCCTCTTTTTTTCTTTGCGTCATGTGCTGTTTGGGGAGTGTTTTTTGGAAGGGCCATCCTGCGTGACACTGCAGTGCCACTCCTAGATGGGCCAGGTGTTTGTGTCGGCCACTTGGGTCGCTGAGCTTAGTCACACAGCTACCTCATTGCGCCTCTTTTTTTCTTTGCGTCATGTGCTGTTTGGGGAGTGTTTTTTGGAAGGGCCATCATGCGTGACACTGCAGTGCCACTCCTAGATGGGCCAGGTGTTTGTGTCGGCCACTTGGGTCACTGAGCTTAGTCATCCAGCGACCTCGGTGCAAATTTTAGGACTAAAAATAATATTGTGAGGTGTGAGGTGTTAAGAATAGACTGAAAATGAGTTGAAATTATGGTTATTGAGGTTAATAATACTTTGGGATCAAAATGACTCCCAAATTCTATGATTTAAGCTGTTTTTTAGGGTTTTTTGAAAAAAACACCCGAATCCAAAACACACCCGAATCCGACAAAAAAAATTCGGTGAGGTTTAGCCAAAACGCGTTCGAACCCAAAACACGGCCGCGGAACCGAACCCAAAACCAAAACACAAAACCCGAAAAATTTCCGGTGCACATCTCTAGTGGCCATGCCATGTCACTGTGCAGGAGCCAGCACCGCTCACACACTAGTCCCCGGTGCAGCCCCCAACCCCCGGGACACCCGGAGCAACAAAATGTAGATTCAGGCCACCAGGCAACGCCCCTACCTATGAAACCATGCCTCCTTTTTACCATTGCGCTGCTTATCTGCGCGCACTGCATTACAATCTCCCTCGCCACCTCTCTGGGTGTCACCAGTGATAGTGACACCTCTGCCATGCTTGTAGCAGCTGGTCCTAAGATCTACGCCTCAAGCCCTGAGTGTTTGCCCTTGTGACTTGTTGATCATCATAGCAAAGCAGATGCTTACAGAAAACTGCAGGGGCTTAGATTGAAAATAAAAAAAATTGATGGGTATAAGGTAGAGAGGAGCGGGTTCGGTTCTCCGAGAACCGAATTCCCCACGAACTCCACGTGGTTTACACTGGTACGAGGCAGGCTCGGTTGTTCCCGCCTGACTCGGAAAACCTGAACAAGGGAAAATGTCATCATCCCGCTGTCGGATTCTCGCGAGATTCGGATTCCATATAAAGAGCTGCGCGTTGCCGCCATTTTTACTCGTGCATTGAAGAGAGAGCGGAGAGGACGTGGCTATGTTCTCTCAGTGGAAATCTCAATATCAGTGCTCAGTATCAGTGGATACTTATTGCTGCTCAGTAATACTAGTAGTGTGTCTCTCCTGCTCAGTGTCAGTTCTCAGTAGTATCCTCATCAGTGCTCAGTATCACTGCTCATTGTCTTGTGCTGCATTGTTGTGCTCAGCATACTACAGTACATTACTAATAGTCCAGTGCTGCATCTTGCTGCTCAGTGTCAGTTCTAGTATCCTCATCAGTGCTCACTATCCCTGCTCATTGCATTGTGGTGTTCTGTATACTACAGTAACATAGTAATATAGTAACATATAGTAACATAGTTTTTGAGGTTGAATAGAGGCAAATTGCCCATCGTGTTCAACCTGTTTTAAGTTGTGATGATTCTACATACTTGCTGAATAATGTTATATGACTACTTAGCTACTACAACTCATGTTACCCCCGGATTAACCATGTTGATATTTTAAGTATTATAACCTTGGATAGCTTTTTCATTCAGAAATTTATCCATTCCTTTTTTAAATCCAATTACAGAGTCCGCCATTACCACCTTCCCTGGCAGGGAATTCCACATCCTGATTGCCCTAACAGTGAAGATCATAGTATCTCACCTGGCAGGTAAGTAGGAGTTGGGCCAGAGCTGTGGAGGATTGCTGCTCGGGCACCCCCTGTCAAGTGAAGGAGATCCAACTGAGGCAGCACAAGGGAACTCTCGAAAGAAGAACAAGGCTAGAGGAAGATCTGAGACAAAGAAATCTGACTTTTACCAGAGCTGACCAGAGGAAAGCACAAACACAGTCCCCCACTACCACAAATAATGCAGTCGAGTTTCCCACATTTGGGGAAATCACAGGGGTCAGCATACCCAGAATGCAATGAATGAACCTCACCCTGGGAGAACAATCTTCATGACCATGGTATCGCCTATGCAAAATAAGTATGATTTGGGATAGGGCTGGGGAGGGCCGCTGCTCAGGCACATCTCTGTCAAGTAAAGGAGATTCAACTGAGGCAGCACAAGGGAACTCTCATCTGGGGACAACAACTGCAGGGAGAACACATATTTTCAGATGAACATGGGAGGGCAGAAGGCTGCCTAATACTGAAGCACCCCCAAACAACAAACCAAATGCAACAACTAGTACAAGCATTCCTGGGGGAAGTTCTGCAGAAGACGGATTTGCATACGGTGATGTCATCCAAGCAGTGGGCCAAAGTTGGCTGGAACCCTCATCTGCATATGAAAAGAGAAAAGGGGTATGCAGGGCATGGCGGCCTTTTGCGGCGCTTGGATGACCCTTAGTTCGCATTAAACACCCCCACCCTCCTTCGGTGTGGGGCTCATGTTGCCAATGCCCCAGCCCCTGAAGCATTCAAGCTGATTTCTTACAGCAGCTTGGCACTGTAACAGCTCCAGAGCTGCTCTGTAAGGCAAGTAAAAGGGTGTGTAGTTTGCATTGTGCATTGGAAGGCACAAAGTAAGCAGACAGGAGGAGAAGTCAGGATAGTGCACAAGGGTATAAAAGGGAGGGGCTCAAGAAAAAAGAAGTGGAAACAGACAGCAAACTAGGCTGGAGAGAGACCTGAGACAAAGAGATCTGAATTATACGAGAGCCGACCAGGGGAAACACAAATTCTGCAGTCAAGTTTCCCACATTTGGGGAAATCGCAGGGGCAGCACACCCAGAGTGCAATGGGTGAGCCTTGCCCTGGGAGAAGCACCTTCATGATCATAGTATCTCACCTGGCAGGTAAGTAGGAGTTGGGCTTGAGCTGGGGAGGGTCGCTGCTCGGGCACCCCCCTGTCAAGTGAAGGAGATCCAACTGAGGCAGCACAAGGGAACTCTCGAAAGAAGAACAAGGCTAGAGGAAGATCTGAAACAAAGAAATCTGACTTTTACCAGAGCTGACCAGAGGAAAACACAAACACAGTCCCCCACTACCACAAATAATGCAGTCGAGTTACCCACATTTGGGGAAATCACAGGGGTCAGCATACCCAGAATGCAATGAATGAACCTCACCCTGGGAGAATAATCTTCATGACCATGGTATCTCCTATGCAAAATAAGTATGATTTGGGATAGGGCTGGGGAGGGCCGCTGCTCAGGCACATCTCTGTCAAGTAAAGGAGATTCAACTGAGGCAGCACAAGGGAACTCTCATCTGGGACAACAACTGCAGGGAGAACACATATTTTCAGATGAACATGGGAGGGCAGAAGGCTGCCTAATACTGAAGCACCCCCAAACAACAAACCAAATGCAACAACTAGTGCAAGCATTCCTGGGGGAAGGCCTGCCGCAGATTGATTTGCATATGGTGATGTCATCCAAGCAGTGGGTCAAAGTTGGCTTCAACCTTCGTCTGCATATGAAAAGAGAAAAGGGGCGTGCAGGGCATGGCGGCCTTTTGCGGTGCTTGGATGACCCTTAGTTTGCATTAAACACCCCCACCCTCCTTCGGTGTGGGTCTCATGTTGGCCATGCCCCAGCCCCTGAAGCATTCAAGCTGATTTCTTGCAGCAGCTTGGCACTGTAACAGCTCCAGAGCTGCTCTGTAAGGCAAGTAAAAGGGTGTGGGCCCTGCAGCACTACCTGTAGTTTGCATTGTGCATTGGAAGGCACAAAGTAAGCAGACAGGAGGAGAAGTCAGGATAGTGCACAAGGGTATAAAAGGGAGGGGCTCAAGAAAAAAGAAGTGGAAACAGACAGCAAACTAGGCTGTAGAGAGACCTGAGACAAAGAGATCTGAATTATACAAGAGCCGACCAGGGGAAACACAAATTCTGCAGTCAAGTTTCCCACATTTGGGGAAATCGCAGGGGCAGCACACCCAGAGTGCAATGGGTGAGCCTTGCCCTGGGAGAAGCACCTTCATGATCATAGTATCTCACCTGGCAGGTAAGTAGGAGTTGGGCTAGAGCTGGGGAGGGTCGCTGCTCGGGCACCCCCCTGTCAAGTGAAGGAGATCCAACTGAGGCAGCACAAGGGAACTCTCGAAAGAAGAACAAGGCTAGAGGAAGATCTGAGACAAAGAAATCTGACTTTTACCAGAGCTGACCAGAGGAAAACACAAACACAGTCCCCCACTACAACAAATAATGCAGTCGAGTTACCCACATTTGGGGAAATCACAGGGGTCAGCATACCCAGAATGCAATGAATGAACCTCACCCTGGGAGAACAATCTTCATGACCATGGTATCTCCTATGCAAAATAAGTATGATTTGGGATAGGGCTGGGGAGGGCCGCTGCTCAGGCACATCTCTGTCAAGTAAAGGAGATTCAACTGAGGCAGCACAAGGGAACTCTCATCTGGGGACAACAACTGCAGGGAGAACACATATTTTCAGATGAACATGGGAGGGAAGAAGGCTGCCTAATACTGAAGCACCCCCAAACAACAAACCAAATGCAACAACTAGTGCAAGCATTCCTGGGGGAAGGCCTGCAGCAGATGGATTTGCATATGGTGATGTCATCCAAGCAGTGGGTCAAAGTTGGCTTCAACCCTCGTCTGCATATGAAAAGAGAAAAGCGGCGTGCAGGGCATGGCGGCCTTTTGCGGCGCTTGGATGACCCCTAGTTCGCATTAAACACCTCCACCCTCCTTCGGTGTGGGGCTCATGTTGGCTATGCCCCAGCCCCTGAAGCATACAAGCTGATTTCTTGCAGCAGCTGGGCACTGAAACAGCTCTAGAGCTGCTCTGTACGGCAAGTAAAAGGGTGTGGGCCCTGCAGCACTACCTGTAGTTTGCATTGTGCATTGGAAGGCACAAAGTAAGCAGACGGGAGAAGTCAGGATAGTGCGCAAGGGCATAGAAGGGAGCAGCTCAAAAAAAGAGAAGTGGAAACAGACAGCAAACTAGGCTGGAGAGAGACCTGAGACAAAGAGATCTGAACTATACGAGAGCCGACCAGGGGAAACACAAATTATGCAGTCAAGTTTCCCACATTTGGGGAAATCGCAGGAGCAGCACACCCAGAGTGCAATGGGTGAGCCTTGCCCTGGGAGAAGCACCTTCATGATCATAGTATCTCACCTGGCAGGTAAGTAGGATTTGGGCTAGAGCTGGGGAGGGTCGCTGCTCGGGTACCCCCCTGTCAAGTGAAGGAGATCCAACTGAGGCAGCACAAGGGAACTCTCGAAAGAAGAACAAGGCTAGAGGAAGATCTGAGACAAAGAAATCTGACTTTTACCAAAGCTGACCAGAGGAAAGCACAAACACAGTCCCCCACTACCACAAATAATGCAGTCGAGTTTCCCACATTTGGGGAAATCACAGGGGTCAGCATACCCAGAATGCAATGAATGAACCTCACCCTGGGAAAACAATCTTCATGACCATGGTATCGCCTATGCAAAATAAGTATGATTTGGGATAGGGCTGGGGAGGGCCGCTGCTCAGGCACATCTCTGTCAAGTAAAGGAGATTCAACTGAGGCAGCACAAGGGAACTCTCATCTGGGGACAACAACTGCAGGGAGAACACATATTTTCAGATGAACATGGGAGGGCAGAAGGCTGCCTAATACTGAAGCAACCCCAAACAACAAACCAAATGCAACAACTAGTGCAAGCATTCCTGGGGGAAGGCCTGCAGCAGATGGATTTGCATATGGTGATGTCATCCAAGCAGTGGGTCAAAGTTGGCTTCAACCCTCGTCTGCATGTGAAAAGAGAAAAGGGGCGTGCAGGGCATGGCGGCCTTTTGCGGCGCTTGGATGACCCCTAGTCCGCATTAAACACCTCCACCCTCCTTCGGTGTGGGGCTCATGTTGGCTATGCCTCAGCCCCTGAAGCATTCAAGCTGATTTCTTGCAGCAGCTGGGCTCTGTAACAGCTCCAGAGCTGCTCTGTACGGCAAGTAAAAGGGTGTGGGCCCTGCAGCACTACCTGTAGTTTGCATTGTGCATTGGAAGGCACAAAGTAAGCAGACGGGAGAAGTCAGGATAGTGCGCAAGGGCATAGAAGGGAGCAGCTCAAGAAAAGAGAAGTGGAAACAGACAGCAAACTAGGCTGGAGAGAGACCTGAGACAAAGAGATCTGAATTATACGAGAGCCGACCAGGGGAAACACAAATTATGCAGTCAAGTTTCCCACATTTGGGGAAATCGCAGGAGCAGCACACCCAGAGTGCAATGGGTGAGCCTTGCTGTCACGTTTGAATAGAGAAAGGAGGATCACAAATTATATGTGATCTAAGGTGTGGTGATTACCTGCAGGAATAATCACCAATAATGTTTTCAAGTGACTGTATATATATAATTTTGTATTCTTTCAGCCGAGATGTGACAACATGGCTGACATGCAATGTCCTGCATTTGACCCCCATAGGTCCAGGCCAAGAGAGATCTGCAGTCCATTTAAAGTAATCCAAAACTGGGATTGATATTTTAGCTTTTATTTTTACTTAAAGTACAATAACTTGTACCATTTTAATTTGTTTTAATAGTATATTGACAGTATTGTTTTCTTTCAAAAATCCACTTAATTTTCTTTACCCTATTATTAAAATGGTAATTGACAAAAACAAACTACATTGTCACCAGAAGAGCAATACAAAATGTACAAGTGATATATTAAAATCATCTTTCCAGCTTGAATTTCAATGATGCATTGGGGCAAAAATTTTGTGAGAAACATCTTCACCCTTAAATAAAGATTTTCTTAATTCCTTACCTGTGTGCTAATTAGATATCACCTTGTTTTCACATTAAACAGACTTCCACATGAGAAAGCAGCATGAGAATGCTTATTAGCCTTTGTCAGTATGTACTTTTGCAAAGTGTCGCTCTGGCGCAATCAGTTAGTGTGTACGGCTATTAACCAAAAGGTTTGTGGTTCAATCCCACCCAGGGATGTAATTGACCTTGTTATCAGATTTTGGTGATCTTTAAGTAGACAAGTCAAAATTTCGAAAACCCCTGTTATGGTGTAGGGTACCTGGCCTTCTTGCTGCAATTGTTCATGCCGTTGGCTTGTGTTCTGTTGAATGACACGTTCTGCCACGTTCTGCGGCATGCTTAAGGTGTGAGCTGGTAAGATGCTCACCTTAGTTTAACAATAAATCATTTCCTCGAAATGTCCGTCTCCCTGGGCACAGTTCCTATAACTGGAGTCTGGAGGAGGGGCATAGAGGGAGGAGCCAGTTCACACCCTTTGAAAGTCTTAAAGTGCCCATGTCTCTTGCGGATCCCATCTATACCCCATGGTTCTTAATGTGACCCCAGCATCCTTTACGGACTAAGAGAAAAGGATGCCCTTGTGTACTATCCTGACTTCTCCTCCCGTATTGTGCCTTCCAACGCACAATGCGAACTACAGGTGGTGCTGCAGGGCCCACACCCTTTTACTTGCCTTACAGAGCAGCTCTGGAGCTGTTACAGTGCCCAGCTGCTGCAAGAAATCAGCATGAATGCTTCAGGGGATGGGGCATGGCCAACATGAGCCCCACACCAAAGGAGGGTGGGGGTGTTTAATGCGAACTAGGGGTCATCCAAGCACTGCAAAAGGCCGCCATGCCCTGCATGCCCCTTTTCTCTTTTTATATGCAGATGAGGGTTCCAGCCAACTTTGGCCCACTGCTTGGATGACATCACCGTATGCAAATCCGTCTGCTGCAGACCTTCCCCCAGGAATGCTTGTACTAGTTGTTGCATATGGTTTGATATTTGATGGTGCTTCAGTATTAGGCAGCCTTCCGCCCTCCCATGTTCATCTGAAAAGATGTG
This sequence comes from Pseudophryne corroboree, assembly GCF_028390025.1. Taxonomy (NCBI): domain Eukaryota; kingdom Metazoa; phylum Chordata; class Amphibia; order Anura; family Myobatrachidae; genus Pseudophryne; species Pseudophryne corroboree. The sequence goes on from NW_026967943.1 coordinate 10,501, forward strand.
GTCTCCCTGCAGTTGTTGTCCCCAGACGAGAGTTCCCTTGTGCTTCCTCAGTTGAATCTCCTTAACTTGACGGGGGAGGGGCTGCCCGAGCTGCCACCCTCCCCAGCCCTATCCCAACTCATACTTATTTTACATATTAGATCTCTTGATCATGAAGATTGTTCTCACAGGGTGAGGTTCATCCATTATATTTTAAAATAGGAAGGTACAAATTACATATTTGAATTGCATCTATGTGCTGGATTCAAATGCCCCCCCCCCCTTCCTTTCTCAATTGTGCCCGTCAGCAGCTATTCTAAGGTTGCTGCCAATGGGTGTGACACATTAATTTCTTCTGTGGGGTACACTGGACTCCACAAGGATTCACATTGGGGTGTAGAGTAGGATCTTGATCTGAGGCACCAACCGGCTCAAAGCTTTTGACTGTTCCCAAGATGCTCAGCGCATCCTCCTCTATAACCCCGCTTCCATGAACAGGGAGCTCAGTTTGTAGTTGGTGCCTTCAGTAGCAGGCCACTTAACAGGGGCCTGCCTCAGGCAGCCTATTCTTAGCTATTAATTTTGACAAGAAAAGAAGAACTTGTTTTATGAGAATCTACAAGGGCTGCAGCAGGCTAGGTCTAATAGACATCTTTACTGCAGCTTCATCACTCCCAGCGGCGCTGTATACTCCCGTGCCCTGGTTGCTGGGTCACTGCAGCGGAGGCTCCGGTTTCTTCCTAAGGTCAGTCACACACACACCGCCCTTCCGGATCACGAGGCCGCTGATTAAGGGGAGCGTGGCCGTAGGGGGTGGGCCGTGTGCGCACTGGGGTGGACACTGATTACTGGGCAGCCGCTCCACTAGCCACCAGGTACAGTTAAGGAGCACAGGTCTGGGGGTTTTTCTCCTATATTAACCCAATTTTGTACTGCCCGCAGCGCTATGTGATAGGTAATAGGGCCTGATTCAGGTTGGATTGCAATCACAATAAGCAATCCAACTGCAAAAATTGCTAAGAGCATACGCATGTGCCTGCATGCGATCGCCTCTGCCTGTCAATCGGGGCAGGGGGGGAGAGTGGGGTCAGCAACACTCCATTTCCAAGTCAGGGATGGAGCAGTGCGGGGGCAAGGCTTCAAAATGGGGTCTGCAATGGAGGAGACACAGGGGGCGTGGTCACAGCGGCTGTATGACATCACATTCAGCCGCTGTGATCACAAAAATGGTGGCGGCTTCCTGCGCGCACATACAGTCTGCACCAGCAGGAGGCTACACCATTGTTTATGATCACGCTGAACTGCAGTGCGACTGCAATTACAGCATGGTCAAGAAGGGAGGTGTCATACTGGGTGGCCATGCCCTGTCACTGTGCAGGAGCCAGCACCGCTTACACACTAGTCCCTGGGTGCAGCCCCCAACCCCCGGGACACCCGGAGCAACAAAATGTAGATTCAGGCCACCAGGCCACGCCCCTACCTATGAAATCATGCCTCCTTTTTACCATTGCGCTGCTTATTTGCACGCACTGCATTACAATCTCCCTCGCCACCTCTCTGGGTGTCACCAGTGATAGTGACACCTCTGCCATGCTTGTAGCAGCTGGTCCAAAGATCTATGCCTCAAGCCCTGAGTGTTTGCCCTTGTGACTTGTTGATCATCATAGCGAAGCAGATGCTTACAGAAAACTGCAGGGGCTTAGATTGAAAATAAAAAAAATTGATGGGTATAAGGTAGAGAGGAGCGGGTTCGGTTCTCCGAGAACCGAATTCCCCACGAACTCCACGTGGTTTACACTGGTCTGAGGCAGGCTCGGTTGTTCCCGCCTGACTCGGAAAACCTGAACAAGGGAAAATGTCATCATCCCGCTGTCGGATTCTCGCGAGATTCGGATATTATATATAGAGCTGCGCGTTGCCGCCATTTTTACTCGTGCATTGAAGAGAGAGCGGAGAGGACGTGGCTATGTTCTCTCAGTGGAAATCTCAATATCAGTGCTCAGTATCAGTGGTTACTTATTGCTGCTCAGTAATACTAGTAGTGTGTCTCTCCTGCTCAGTGTCAGTTCTCAGTAGTATCCTCATCAGTGCTCAGTATCACTGCTCATTGTCTTGTGCTGCATTGTGGTGCTCAGCATACTACAGTACATTACTAATAGTCCAGTGCTGCATCTTGCTGCTCAGTGTCAGTTCTAGTATCCTCATCAGTGCTCACTATCACTGCTCATTGCATTGTGGTGTTCTGTATACTACAGTAATATAGTAACATATAGTAACATAGTTTTTGAGGTTGAATAGAGGCAAATTGCCCATCGTGTTCAACCTGTTTTAAGTTGTGATGATTCTACATACTTGCTGAATAATGTTTTATGACTAGTTAACTACTATAACTCATGTTACCCCCGGATTAACCATGTTGATATTTTAAGTATTATAACCTTGGATAGCTTTTTCATTCAGAAATGTATCCATTCCTTTTTTAAATCCAATTACAGAGTCCGCCATTACCACCTTCCCTGGCAGGGAATTCCCCATCCTGATTGCCCTAACAGTGAAGAACCCTTTCCTCCATTGCATTCTGAATTTCCTCCAGTCGCAGCGAGTGACCACGTGTTCTTTTAATAAATAATTCCTCTGATAACTCTTTGTTATGTATCTTTACATATTTGAAGATATTAATAATATCTCCTCTTAGGCACCTCTTTTCTAGTGTATACATATTCAGCCTAGTAAGTCTTGGGTATGGGTGAAGATGTTTCTCACAAAATTGTTGCACCAAAGCATCATTGAAATTCAAGCTGGAAAGATGATTTTAATATATCACTTGTACATTTTGTACTGCTCTTCTGGTGACAATGTAGTTTGTTTTTGTCAATTACCATTTTAATAATAGGGTAAAGAAAATTAAGTGGATTTTTGAAAGAAAACAATACTGTCAATATACTATTAAAACAAATTAAAATGGTAAAAGTTATTGTACTTTAAGTAAAAATAAAAGAGCCAAAATATCAATCCCAGTTTTGGATTACTTTAATTAACAAAAAACAATGCATATAGCAGAGGATAGTTTCAATCTGCCTACCTCTGGGTTATGGGCCCAGCATGCTTCCGTTGCAGTACTCTGCTGCTCATGTAAGTGCAAGAGATCCTGAAGCACTCACTCATCATGGGAAAGTACCAATGTGTTTCTTACAAAAACTCTCCAGATTATTGACTTTTTAAAGTTTTTCTAGGAAACGTTCTAGATGAATGCTTATTAGCCTTTGTCAGTATATACTTTTACGAGGTGTCTCTGTGGTGCAATCGGTTAGCATGTTTGGCTATTAACCAAAAGGTTGGTGGTTCAATCCCACCCATGGATGTAATTGACCTTGTGATTAGATTTTGGTAATCTTTAAGTAGACAAGTCAAAATGTCAAACTCCCTTTTATGGTGTAGGGTACCTGGCCTTCTCTGATGTAATCAGAGTTAGATTTGATTAAGTGATTTTATAAAAAACAGCTAGGAAGCACAATTTAGCAGTGGGTTGCAGAGAAAAAAAACTATGCTGGCAGAAAAGTCCAATTGAGTGATTAAACAGCTCTTCATTTTCTGATTTTATGTTTATGCTAACAAATTTGCTCTCTGAAAAGTGTCCACAAAGTAAAGTCTCTGATTAACACCTTTGTAGGAATGGTTTTTCACCTATTACTGAATTAAACTTGCTTCATTGGAAAGGCAGCAAGATGCATCCTCATTTCAATGTCTACTGAAATAATACAGGTTGACACCAGGAAACATAAACGTCACTGCATCCTTGCTGCTTCCTCATGGGGAAGTCTGTTTAATGTGAAAACAAGGTGATATCTAATCAGCACACAGGTAAGGAATTAAGAAAATCTTTCTTTATGGGTGAAGATGTTTCTCACAAAATTGTTGCACCAAAGCATCATTGAAATTCAAGCTGGAATGATGATTTTAATATATCACTTGTACATTTTGTACTGCTCTTCTGGTGACAATGTAGTTTGTTTTTGTCAATTACCATTTTAATAATAGGGTAAAGAAAATTAAGTGGATTTTTGAAAGAAAACAATACTGTCAATATACTATTAAAACAAATTAAAATGGTAAAAGTTATTGTACTTTAAGTAAAAATAAAAGAGCCAAAATATCAATCCCAGTTTTGGATTACTTTAATTAACAAAAAACAATGCATATAGCAGAAGATAGTTTCAATCTGCCTACCTCTGGGTTATGGGCCCAGCATGCTTCCGTTGCAGTACTCTGCTGCTCATGTAAGTGCAAGAGATCCTGAAGCACTCACTCATCATGGGAAAGTAGCAATGTGTTTCTTACAAAAACTCTCCAGATTATTGACTTTTTAAAGTTTTTCTAGGAAACGTTCTAGATGAATGCTTATTAGCCTTTGTCAGAATGGACTTTTACGAGGTGTCTCTGTGGTGCAATCGGTTAGCATGTTTGGCTATTAACCAAAAGGTTGGTGGTTCAATCCCACCCAGGGATGTAATTGACCTTGTGATCAGATTTTGGTGATCTTTAAGTAGACAAGTCAAAATTTCAAACCCCCTCTTATGGTGTAGGGTACCTGGCCTTCTCTGATGTAATCAGAGTTAGATTTGATTAAGTGATTTTATAAAAAACAGCTAGGAAGCACAATTTAGCAGTGGGTTGCAGAGAAAAAAAAATTATGCTGGCAGAAAAGTCCAATTGAGTGATTAAACAGCTCTTCATTTTCTGACTTTATTTTTATGCTAACAAATTTGCTCTCTGAAAAGTGTCCACAAAGCCAAGTCTCTGATTAACACCTTTGTAGGAATGTTTTTTCACCTACTACTGAATTAAACTTGCTACATTGGAAAGGCAGCAAGATGCATCCTCATTTCAATGTCTACTGAAATAATACAGGTTGACACCAGGAAACATAAACGTTACTGCATCCTTGCTGCTTTCTCATGTGGAAGTCTGTTTAATGTGAAAACAAGGTAATATCTAATCAGCACACAGATAAGGAATTAAGAAAATCTTTCTTTATGGGTGAAGATGTTTCTCACAAAATTGTTGTCCCAATGCATCATTGAAATTCAAGATGGAAGATGATTTTAATATATCACTTGTACATTTTGCATTGCTCTTCTGGTGACAGATTTCCGCAAATGTGGGAAACTTGACTGCATAATTTGTGTTTCCCCTGGTCGGCTCTCGTATAATTCAGATCTCTTTGTCTCAGGTCTCTCTCCAGCCTAGTTTGCTGTCTGTTTCCACTTCTCTTTTCTTGAGCTGCTCCCTTCTATGCCCTTGCGCACTATCCTGACTTCTCCCGTCTGCTTACTTTGTGCCTTCCAATGCACAATGCAAACTACAGGTAGTGCTGCAGGGCCCACACCCTTTTACTTGCCGTACAGAGCAGCTCTAGAGCTGTTACAGTGCCCAGCTGCTGCAAGAAATCAGCTTGTATGCTTCAGGGGCTGGGGCATAGCCAACATGAGCCCCACACCGAAGGAGGGTGGAGGTGTTTAATGCGAACTAGGGGTCATCCAAGCGCCGCAAAAGGCCGCCATGCCCTGCATGCCCCTTTTCTCTTTTCATATGCAGACGAGGGTTGAAGCCAACTTTGACCCACTGCTTGGATGACATCACCATATGCAAATCCATCTGCTGCAGGCCTTCCCCCAGGAATGCTTGCACTAGTTGTTGCATTTGGTTTGTTGTTTGGGGGTGCTTCAGTATTAGGCAGCCTTCTTCCCTCCCATGTTCATCTGAAAATATGTGTTCTCCCTGCAGTTGTTGTCCCCAGATGAGAGTTCCCTTGTGCTGCCTCAGTGGAATCTCCTTTACTTGACAGAGATGTGCCTGAGCAGCGGCCCTCCCCAGCCCTATCCCAAATCATACTTATTTTGCATAGGAGATACCATGGTCATGAAGATTGTTCTCCCAGGGTGAGGTTCATTCATTGCATTCTGGGTATGCTGACCCCTGTGATTTCCCCAAATGTGGGTAACTCGACTGCATTATTTGTTGTAGTGGGGGGACTGTGTTTGTGTTTTCCTCTGGTCAGCTCTGGTAAAAGTCAGATTTCTTTGTCTCAGATCTTCCTCTAGCCTTGTTCTTCTTTCGAGAGTTCCCTTGTGCTGCCTCAGTTGGATCTCCTTCACTTGACAGGGGGGTGCCCGAGCAGCGACCCTCCCCAGCTCTAGCCCAACTCCTACTTACCTGCCAGGTGAGATACTATGATCATGAAGGTGCTTCTCCCAGGGCAAGGCTCACCCATTGCACTCTGGGTGTGCTGCCCCTGCGATTTCCCCAAATGTGGGAAACTTGACTGCAGAATTTGTGTTTCCCCTGGTCGGCTCTCGTATAATTCAGATCTCTTTGTCTCAGGTCTCTCTACAGCCTAGTTTGCTGTCTGTTTCCACTTCTTTTTTCTTGAGCCCCTCCCTTTTATACCCTTGTGCACTATCCTGACTTCTCCTCCTGTCTGCTTACTTTGTGCCTTCCAATGCACAATGCAAACTACAGGTAGTGCTGCAGGGCCCACACCCTTTTACTTGCCTTACAGAGCAGCTCTGGAGCTGTTACAGTGCCATGCTGCTGCAAGAAATCAGCTTGAATGCTTCAGGGGCTGGGGCATGGCCAACATGAGACCCACACCGAAGGAGGGTGGGGGTGTTTAATGCAAACTAAGGGTCATCCAAGCACCGCAAAAGGCCGCCATGCCCTGCACGCCCCTTTTCTCTTTTCATATGCAGACGAAGGTTGTAGCCAACTTTGACCCACTGCTTGGATGACATCACCATATGCAAATCCATCTGCGGCAGGCCTTCCCCCAGGAATGCTTGCACTAGTTGTTGCATTTGGTTTGTTGTTTGGGGGTGCTTCAGTATTAGGCAGCCTTCTGCCCTCCCATGTTCATCTGAAAATATGTGTTCTCCCTGCAGTTGTTGTCCCCAGATGAGAGTTCCCTTGTGCTGCCTCAGTTGAATCTCCTTTACTTGACAGAGATGTGCCTGAGCAGCGGCCCTCCCCAGCCCTATCCCAAATCATACTTATTTTGCATAGGAGATACCATGGTCATGAAGATTATTCTCCCAGGGTGAGGTTCATTCATTGCATTCTGGGTATGCTGACCCCTGTGATTTCCCCAAATGTGGGTAACTCGACTGCATTATTTGTGGTAGTGGGGGACTGTGTTTGTGTTTTCCTCTGGTCAGCTCTGGTAAAAGTCAGATTTCTTTGTTTCAGATCTTCCTCTAGCCTTGTTCTTCTTTCGAGAGTTTCCTTGTGCTGCCTCAGTTGGATCTCCTTCACTTGACAGGGGGGTGCCCGAGCAGCGACCCTCCCCAGCTCAAGCCCAACTCCTACTTACCTGCCAGGTGAGATACTATGATCATGAAGGTGCTTCTCCCAGGGCAAGGCTCACCCATTGCACTCTGGGTGTGCTGCCCCTGCGATTTCCCCAAATGTGGGAAACTTGACTGCATAATTTGTGTTTCCCCTGGTCGGCTCTCGTATAATTCAGATCTCTTTGTCTCAGGTCTCTCTCCAGCCTAGTTTGCTGTCTGTTTCCACTTCTTTTTTCTTGAGCCCCTCCCTTTTATACCCTTGTGCACTATCCTGACTTCTCCTCCTGTCTGCTTACTTTGTGCCTTCCAATGCACAATGCAAACTACACACCCTTTTTACTTGCCTTACAGAGCAGCTCTGGAGCTGTTACAGTGCCAAGCTGCTGTAAGAAATCAGCTTGAATGCTTCAGGGGCTGGGGCATTGTCAACATGAGCCCCACACCGAAGGAGGGTGGGGGTGTTTAATGCGAACTAAGGGTCATCCAAGCGCCGCAAAAGGCCGCCATGCCCTGCATACCCCTTTTCTCTTTTCATATGCAGATGAGGGTTCCAGACAACTTTGGCCCACTGCTTGGATGACATCACCGTATGCAAATCCGTCTTCTGCAGAACTTCCCCCAGGAATGCTTGTACTAGTTGTTGCATTTGGTTTGTTGTTTGGGGGTGCTTCAGTATTAGGCAGCCTTCTGCCCTCCCATGTTCATCTGAAAATATGTGTTCTCCCTGCAGTTGTTGTCCCCAGATGAGAGTTCCCTTGTGCTGCCTCAGTTGAATCTCCTTTACTTGACAGAGATGTGCCTGAGCAGCGGCCCTCCCCAGCCCTATCCCAAATCATACTTATTTTGCATAGGCGATACCATGGTCATGAAGATTGTTCTCCCAGGGTGAGGTTCATTCATTGCATTCTGGGTATGCTGACCCCTGTAATTTCCCCAAATGTGGGAAACTCGACTGCATTATTTGTGGTAGTGGGGGACTGTGTTTGTGCTTTCCTCTGGTCAGCTCTGGTAAAAGTCAGATTTCTTTGTCTCAGATCTTCCTCTAGCCTTGTTCTTCTTTCGAGAGTTCCCTTGTGCTGCCTCAGTTGGATCTCCTTCACTTGACAGGGGGTGCCCGAGCAGCAATCCTCCACAGCTCTGGCCCAACTCCTACTTACCTGCCAGGTGAGATACTATGATCTTCACTGTTAGGGCAATCAGGATGTGGAATTCCCTGCCAGGGAAGGTGGTAATGGCGGACTCTGTAATTGGATTTAAAAAAGGAATGGATACATTTCTGAATGAAAAAGCTATCCAAGGTTATAATACTTAAAATATCAACATGGTTAATCCGGGGGTAACATGAGTTGTAGTAGCTAACTAGTCATAAAACATTATTCAGCAAGTATGTAGAATCATCACAACTTAAAACAGGTTGAACACGATGGGCAATTTGCCTCTATTCAACCTCAAAAACTATGTTACTATATGTTACTATATTACTATGTTACTGTAGTATACAGAACACCACAATGCAATGAGCAGTGATAGTGAGCACTGATGAGGATACTAGAACTGACACTGAGCAGCAAGATGCAGCACTGGACTATTAGTAATGTACTGTAGTATGCTGAGCACAACAATGCAGCACAAGACAATGAGCAGTGATACTGAGCACTGATGAGGATACTACTGAGAACTGACACTGAGCAGGAGAGACACACTACTAGTATTACTGAGCAGCAATAAGTATCCACTGATACTGAGCACTGATATTGAGATTTCCACTGAGAGAACATAGCCACGTCCTCTCCGCTCTCTCTTCAATGCACGAGTAAAAATGGCGGCAACGCGCAGCTCTTTATATGGAATCCGAATCTCGCAAGAATCCGACAGCGGGATGATGACATTTTCCCTTGTTCAGGTTTTCCGAGTCAGGCGGGAACAACCGAGCCTGCCTCGTACCAGTGTAAACCACGTGGAGTTCGTGGGGAATTCGGTTCTCGGAGAACCGAACCCGCTCCTCTCTACCTTATACCCATCAATTTTTTTTATTTTCAATCTAAGCCCCTGCAGTTTTCTGTAAGCATCTGCTTTGCTATGATGATCAACAAGTCACAAGGGCAAACACTCAGGGCTTGAGGCGTAGATCTTAAGACCAGCTGCTACAAGCATGGCAGAGGTGTCACTATCACTGGTGACACCCAGAGAGGTGGCGAGGGAGATTGTAATGCAGTGCGCGCAGATAAGCAGCGCAATGGTAAAAAGGAGGCATGGTTTCATAGGTAGGGGCGTGGCCTGGTGGCCTGAATCTACATTTTGTTGCTCCGGGTGTCCCGGGGGTTGGGGGCTGCACCGGAGACTAGTGTGTGAGCGGTGCTGGCTCCTGCACAATGACATGGCATGGCCACTAGAGATGTGCACCGGAAATTTTTCGGGTTTTGTGTTTTGGTTTTGGGTTCGGTTCCGCGGCCGTGTTTTGGGTTCGAACGCGTTTTGGCTAAACCTCACCGAATTTTTTTTGTCGGATTCGGGTGTGTTTTGGATTCGGGTGTTTTTTTCAAAAAACCCTAAAAAACAGCTTAAATCATAGAATTTGGGAGTCATTTTGATCCCAAAGTATTATTAACCTCAATAACCATAATTTCCACTCATTTTCAGTCTATTCTTAACACCTCACACCTCACAATATTATTTTTAGTCCTAAAATTTGCACCGAGGTCGCTGGATGACTAAGCTCAGTGACCCAAGTGGCCGACACAAACACCTGGCCCATCTAGGAGTGGCACTGCAGTGTCACGCATGATGGCCCTTCCAAAAAACACTCCCCAAACAGCACATGACGCAAAGAAAAAAAGAGGCGCAATGAGGTAGCTGTGTGACTAAGCTCAGCGACCCAAGTGGCCGACACAAACACCTGGCCCATCTAGGAGTGGCACTGCAGTGTCACGCAGGATGGCCCTTCCAAAAAACACTCCCCAAACAGCACATGACGCAAAGAAAAAAAGAGGTGCAATGAGGTAGCTGTGTGACTAAGCTCAGCGACCCAAGTGGCCGACACAAACACCTGGCCCATCTAGGAGTGGCACTGCAGTGTCACGCAGGATGGCCCTTCCAAAAACACTCCCCAAACAGCACATGACGCAAAGAAAAAAAGAGGCGCAATGAGGTAGCTGTGTGACTAAGCTCAGCGACCCAAGTGGCCGACACAAACACCTGGCCCATCTAGGAGTGGCACTGCAGTGTCACGCAGGATGGCCCTTCCAAAAAACACTCCCCAAACAGCACATGACGCAAAGAAAAAAAGAGGCGCAATGAGGTAGCTGTGTGACTAAGCTCAGCGACCCAAGTGGACGACACAAACACCTGGCCCATCTAGGAGTGTCACTGCAGTGTCACGCAGGATGGCCCTTCCAAAAAACACTCCCCAAACAGCACATGACGCAAAGAAAAAAAGAGGCGCAATGAGGTAGCTGTGTGACTAAGCTCAGCGACCCAAGTGGCCGACACAAACACCTGGCCCATCTAGGAGTGGCACTGCAGTGTCACGCAGGATGGCCCTTCCAAAAAACACTCCCCAAACAGCACATGACGCAAAGAAAAATAAAAGAAAAAAGAGGTGCAAGGTGGAATTGCCTTGGGCCCTCCCACCCACCCTTATGTTGTATAAACAGGACATGCACACTTTAACCAACCCATCATTTCAGTGACAGGGTCTGCCACACGACTGTGACTGAAATGACGGGTTGGTTTGGACCCCCACCAAAAAAGAAGCAATTAATCTCTCCTTGCACAAACTGGCTCTATAGAGGCAAGATGTCCACCTCATCATCATCCTCCGATTCATCACCGTGTACATCCCCCTCCTCACAGATTATCAATTCGTCCCCACTGGAATCCACCATCTCAGCTTCCTGTGTACTTTGTGGAGGCAATTGCTGCTGGTCAATGTCTCCACGGAGAAATTGATTATAATTCATTTTAATGAACATCATCTTCTCCACATTTTCTGGAAGTAACCTCGTACGCAGATTGCTGACAAGGTGAGCGGCGGCACTAAACACTCTTTCGGAGTACACACTTGTGGGAGGGCAACTTAGGTAGAATAAAGCCAGTTTGTGCAAGGGCCTCCAAATTGCCTCTTTTTCCTGCCAGTATACGTACGGACTGTCTGACATGCCTACTTGGATGCGGTCACTCATATAATCCTCCACCATTCTTTCAATGGTGAGAGAATCATATGCAGTGACAGTAGACGACATGTCCGTAATCGTTGGCAGGTCCTTCAGTCCGGACCAGATGTCAGCATCAGCAGTCGCTCCAGACTGCCCTGCATCACCGCCAGCGGGTGGGCTCGGAATTCTGAGCCTTTTCCTCGCACCCCCAATTGCGGGAGAATGTGAAGGAGGAGCTGTTGACCGATCAAGTTCCGCTTGACTTGATAATTTTCTCACCAGCAGGTCTTTGAACCCCTGCAGACTTGTGTCTGCCGGAAAGAGAGATACAACGTAGGTTTTAAATCTAGGATCGAGCACGGTGGCCAAAATGTAGTGCTCTGATTTCAACAGATTGACCACCCGTGAATCCTGGTTAAGCGAATGAAGGGCTCCATCCACAAGTCCCACATGCCTAGCGGAATCGCTCTGTCTTAGCTCCTCCTTCAATGTCTCCAGCTTCTTCTGCAAAAGCCTGATGACGGGAATGACCTGACTCAGGCTGGCAGTGTCTGAACTGACTTCACGTGTGGCAAGTTCAAAAGGTTGCAGAACCTTGCACAACGTTGAAATCATTCTCCACTGCGCTTGAGACAGGTGCATTCCACCTCCTATATCGTGGTCAGATGTATAGGCTTGAATGGCCTTTTGCTGCTCCTCCATCCTCTGAAGCATATAGAGGGTTGAATTCCACCTCGTTACCACTTCTTGCTTCAGATGATGGCAGGGCAGGTTCAGGCGTTTTTGGTGTTGCTCCAGTCTTCTGTACGTGGTGCCTGTACGCCGAAAGTGTCCCGCAATTCTTGTGGCCACCGACAGCATCTCTTGCACGCCCCTGTCGTTTTTTAAATAATTCTGCACCACCAAATTCAAGGTATGTGCAAAACATGGGACGTGCTGGAATTTGCCCAGATATAATGCACGCACAATATTGCTGGCGTTGTCCGATGCCACAAATCCACAGGAGAGTCCAATTGGGGTAAGCCATTCTGTGATGATCTTCCTTAGTTGCCGTAAGAGGTTTTCAGCTGTGTGCGTATTCTGGAAAGCGGTGATACAAAGCGTAGCCTGCCTAGGAAAGAGTTGGCGTTTGCGAGATGCTGCTACTGGTGCCGCCGCTGCTGTTCTTGCGGCGGGAGTCAATACATCTACCCAGTGGGCTGTCACAGTCATATAGTCCTGAGTCTGCCCTGCTCCACTTGTCCACATGTCCGTGGTTAAGTGGACATTGGGTACAACTGCATTTTTTAGGACACTGGTGAGTCTTTTTCTGAGGTCTGTGTACATTTTCGGTATCGCCTGCCTAGAGAAATGGAACCTAGATGGTATTTGGTACCGGGGACACAGTACCTCAATCAAGTCTATAGTTGGCTCTGAAGTAATGATGGATACCGGAACCACGTTTCTCACTGCCCAGGATGCCAAGGCCTCAGTTATCCGCTTTGCAGCAGGATGACTGCTGTGATATTTCATCTTCCTTGCAAAGGACTGTTGGACAGTCAATTGCTTGGTGGAAGTAGTAAAAGTGGTCTTACGACTTCCCCTCTGGGATGACCATCGACTCCCAGCAGCAACAACAGCAGCGCCAGCAGCAGTAGGCGTTACACTCAAGGATGCATCGGAGGAATCCCAGGCAGGAGAGAACTCGTCAGAATTGCCAGTGACATGGCCTGCAGGACTATTGGCATTCCTGGGGAAGGAGGAAATTGACACTGAGGGAGTTGGTGGGGTGGTTTGCGTGAGCTTGGTTACAAGAGGAAGGGATTTACTGGTCAGTGGACTGCTTCCGCTGTCGCCCAAAGTTTTTGAACTTGTCACTGACTTATGATGAATGCGCTGCAGGTGACGTATAAGGGAGGATGTTCCGAGGTGGTTAACGTCCTTACCCCTACTTATTACAGCTTGACAAAGGCAACACACGGCTTGACACCTGTTGTCCGCATTTCTGTTGAAATACTTCCACACCGAAGAGCTGATTTTTTTGGTATTTTCACCAGGCATGTCAATGGCCATATTCCTCCCACGGACAACAGGTGTCTCGCCGGGTGCCTGACTTAAACAAACCACCTCACCATCAGAATCCTCCTTGTCAATTTCCTCCCCAGCGCCAGCAACACCCATATCCTCCTCATCCTGGTGTACTTCAACACTGACATCTTCAATCTGACTATCAGGAACTGGACTGCGGGTGCTCCTTCCAGCACTTGCAGGGGGCGTGCAAATGGTGGAAGGTGCATGCTCTTCACGTCCAGTGTTGGGAAGGTCAGGCATCGCAACCGACACAATTGGACTCTCCTTGTGGATTTGTGATTTTGAAGAACGCACAGTTCTTTGCTGTGCTTTTGCCAGCTTAAGTCTTTTCATTTTTCTAGCGAGAGGCTGAGTGCTTCCATCCTCATGTGAAGCTGAACCACTAGCCATGAACATAGGCCAGGGCCTCAGCCGTTCCTTGCCACTCCGTGTGGTAAATGGCATATTGGCAAGTTTACGCTTCTCCTCCGACGATTTTTATTTAGATTTTTGAGTCCTTTTTTTACTGATCTTTTGTGTTTTGGATTTTACATGCTCTGTACTATGACATTGGGCATCGGCCTTGGCAGACGACGTTGATGGAATTTCATCGTCTCGGCCATGACTAGTGGCAGCAGCTTCAGCACGAGGTGGAAGTGGATCTTGATCTTTCCCTATTTTTGGAACCTCAACATTTTTGTTCTCCATATTTTAATAGGCACAACTAAAAGGCACCTCAGGTAAACAATGGAGATGGATGGATACTAGTATACTTATGGATGACGAGTGACTGACGACACAGAGGTAGCTACAGCCGTGGACTACCGTACTGCGTCTGCTAGTATAGAGATGATAATTAATGATATAAAAAAATATATATATAACTACTGTAGGTATATATAATATAATGACGGACCTGGTGGACACTGTCAGCAGACTGCTAAACTACTAGTATGAAGAAGATAGAAAAAAACTTCCACCACAGGTAGGTAGGTATACAATTATGGACGAGCACTGACGACACAGAGATAGCCACAGCCGTGGCCTACCGTACTGCGTCTGCTAGTATAGAGATGATAATTAATGATATAAAAAAAAATATATATAACTACTGTAGGTATATATAATATAATGATGGACCTGGTGGACACTGTCAGCAGACTGCTAAACTACTAGTATGAAGAAGATAGAAAAAAAAACCCACCACAGTTAGGTATACAATTATGGACGAGTGACGACACAGAGGTAGGTACAGCCGTGAACTACCGTACTGCGTCTGCTAGTATAGATAATATACTAAATATATTACTACTGTAGGTATATAATATAATGACGGACCTGGTGGACACTGTCAGCAGACTCCTAAACTACTAGTATGAAGAAGATAGAAAAAAAAACCCCACCACAGGTAGGTATACAATTATGGACGAGCACTGACGACACAGAGGTAGGTACAGCCGTGGACTACCGTACTGCGTCTGCTAGTATAGATAATATAATAAATATATTACTACTGTAGGTATATAATATAATGACGGACCTGGTGGACACTGTCAGCAGACTGCTAAACTACTAGTATGAAGAAGATAAAAAAAAACCCCCACCACAGGTAGGTAGGTATACAATTATGGACGAGCACTGACGACACAGAGATAGCCACAGCCGTGGACTACCGTACTGCGTCTGCTAGTATAGATAATATAATAAATATATTACTACTGTAGGTATATAATATAATGATGGACCTGGTGGACACTGTCAGTAGACTCCTAAACTACTAGTATGAAGAAGATAGAAAAAAAAAAACCACCACAGGTAGGTAGGTATACAATTATGGACGAGCACTGACGACACAGAGATAGCCACAGCCGTGGACTACCGTACTGCGTCTGCTAATATAGAGATGATAAAGATTAAAAAAAATATATAACACTACTGCAGATAAATATTTATATAATATATGTATGACGGACCTGCTGGACACTGTCAGCAGAATGCGTTTATAGAATAAAAAAAAAACACCACAGGAGTGTTTAACTTTTTCAGGCAGACAATATACTGGTGGTCACACTGGCAGCAAAAGTGTGCACTGTACTCCTGCTATAACTGCTCCCCAGTCTCCCCCACAATTAAGCTGTGTGAGCAGTGAGCACTCAGCACAGTCAGATATACATAGATGATATATCATGCAGCACACTGAGGCTGAGCACAGATATGGTATGTGTATCGTTTTTTTTCAGGCAGAGAACGGATTATAAATAATAAAACTGGTGGTCACTATCAGCAAAACTCTGCACTACTGAGTACTCCTGACAAGTTCAACTGCTCCCCAAATTAGTAGTAAATCAAATGTCACTCGTCTCTATCTTCTAATCTAAACGGAGAGGACGCCAGCCACGTCCTCTCCCTATCAATCTCAATGCACGTGTGAAAATGGCGGCGACGCGCGGCTCCTTATATAGAATCCAAGTCTCGTGAGAATCCGACAGCGGGATGATGACGTTCGGGCGCGCTCGGGTTAACCGAGCAAGGCGGGAGGATCCGAGTCTGCTCGGACCCGTGCAAAAAAGGGTGAAGTTCGGGCGGGTTCGGATTCCGAGGAACCGAACCCGCTCATCTCTTATGGCCACCCAGCATGACGCCTCCCTTCTTGACCATGCTGTAATTGCAGTCGCACTGCAGTTCAGCGTGATCATAAAAAATGGTGTAGCCTCCTGCTGGTGCAGACTGTATGTGCGCGCAGGAAGCCGCCACCATTTTTGTGATCACAGCGGCTGAATGTGATGTCATACAGCCGCTGTGACCACGCCCCCTGTGTCTCCTCCATTGCAGACCCCATTTTGAAGCCTTGCCCCCGCACCGCTCCATCCCTGACTTGGAAATGGAGTATTGCTGACCCCCCTCTCCCCCCCTGCCCCGATTGACAGGCAGAGGCGATCGCATTCTCTGCGGGGTGCCGCAGAAAATGCAGGCACATGCGTATGCTCTTAGCAATTTTTGCAGTTGGATCACTTATTGTGATTGCAATCCAACCTGAATCAGGCCCTATTACCTATCACAATGCGCTGCGGGCAGTACAAAATTGGTTTAATATAGGAGAAAAACCCCCAGACCTGTGCTCCTTAACTGTACCTGGTGGCTAGTGGAGCGGCTGCCCAGTAATCAGTGTCCACGCCAGTGCGCACACGGTCCACCCCCTACGGCCACGCTCCCCTTCATCAGCGGCCTCGTGATCCGGAAGGGCGGTGTGTGTGTGACTGACCTTAGGAAGAAACCGGAGCCTCCGCTGCAGTGACCCAGCAACCAGGGCACGGGAGTATACAGCGCCGCTGGGAGTGATGAAGCTGCAGTAAAGATGTCTATTAGACCTAGCCTGCTGCAGCCCTTGTAGATTCTCATAAAACAAGTTCTTCTTTTCTTGTCAAAATGAATAGCTAAGAATAGGCTGCCTGAGGCAGGCCCCTGTTAAGTGGCCTGCTACTGAAGGCACCAACTACAAACTGAGCTCCCTGTTCATGGAAGCGGAGTTATAGAGGAGGATGCACTGAGCATCTTGGGAACAGTCAAAAGCTTTGAGCCGGTTGGTGCCTCAGATCAAGATCCTACTCTACACCCCAATGTGAATCCTTGTGGAGTCCTGTGTACCCCACAGAAGAAATTAATGTGTCACACCCATTGGCAGCAACCTTAGAATAGCTGCTGATGGGCACAATTGAGAAAGGAAGGGGGGGGGGACATTTGAATCCAGCACATAGATGCAATTCAAATATGTAATTTGTACCTTCCTATTTTAAAATATAATGGATGAACTTCACCCTGTGAGAACAATCTTCATGATCAAGAGATCTCATATGCAAAATAAGTATGAGTTGGGATAGGGCTGGGGAGGGTGGCTGCTCGGCCCCTCCCCCGTCAAGTTAAGGAGATTCAACTGAGGAAGCACAAGGGAACTCTCGTCTGGGGACAACAACTGCAGGGAGACCACATCTTTTCAGATGAACATGGGAGGGCAGAAGGCTGCCTAATACTGAAGCACCATCAAATATCAAACCATATGCAACAACTAGTACAAGCATTCCTGGGGGAAGGTCTGCAGCAGACGGATTTGCATACGGTGATGTCATCCAAGCAGTGGGCCAAAGTTGGCTGGAACCCTCATTTGCATATGAAAAGAGAAAAGGGGCATGCAGGGCATGGCGGCCTTTTGCGGTGCTTGGATGACCCCTAGTTCGCATTAAACACCCCCACCCTCCTTTGGTGTTGGGCTCATGTTGGCTATGCCCCAGCCCCTGAAGCATTCAAGCTGATTTCTTGCAGCAGCTGGGCACTGTAACAGCTCCAGAGCTGCTCTGTAAGGCAACTAAAAGGGTGTGGGCCCTGCAGCACTACCTGTAGTTCGCATTGTGTGTTGGAAGGCACAAAGTAAGCAGACGGGAGAAGTCAGGATAGTGCGCAAGGGCATAGAAGGCAGTGGCTCCAGAAAAGAGAAGTGGAAACAGACAGCAAACTAGGCTGGAGAGAGACCTGAGACAAAGAGATCTGAATTATACGAGAGCCGACCAGGGGAAACACAAATTATGCAATCAAGTTTCCCACATTTGGGGAAATCGCAGGAGCAGCACACCCAGAGTGCAATGGGTGAGCCTTGCCCTGGGAGAAGCACCTTCATGATCATAGTATCTCACCTGGCAGGTAAGTAGGAGTTGGGCTAGAGCTGGGGAGGGTCACTGCTCGGGCACCCCCCTGTCAAGTGAAGGAGATCCAACTGAGGCAGCACAAGGGAACTCTCGAAAGAAGAACAAGGCTAGAGGAATATATGAGACAAAGAAATCTGACTTTTACCAGAGCTGACCAGAGGAAAACACAAACACAGTCCCCCACTACCACAAAAAATGCAGGCGAGTTTCCCACATTTGGGGAAATCACAGGGGTCAGCATACCCAGAATGCAATGAATGAACCTCACCCTGGGTGAACAATCTTCATGACCATGGTGTCTCCTATGCAAAATAAGTATGATTTGGGATAGGGCTGGGAGGGCCGCTGCTCAGGCACATCTCTGTCAAGTAAAGGAGATTCAACTGAGGCAGCACAAGGGAACTCTCATCTGGGGACAACAACTGCAGGGAGAACACATATTTTCAGATGAACATGGGAGGGCAGAAGGCTGCCTAAAACTGAAGCACCCCCAAACAACAAACCAAATGCAACAACTAGTGCAAGCATTCCTGGGGGAAGGCCTGCCGCAGATGGATTTGCATATGGTGATGTCATCCAAGCAGTGGGTCAAAGTTGGCTTCAACCCTCATCTGCATATGAAAAGAGAAAAGGGGCGTGCAGGGCATGGCGGCCTTTTGCGGTGCTTGGATGACCCCTAGTTCGCATTAAACACCCCCACCCACCTTTGGTGTGGGGCTCATGTTGGCCATGCCCCATCCCCTGAAGCATTCAAGCTGATTTCTTGCAGCAGCTGGGCACTGTAACAGCTCCAGAGCTGCTCTGTAAGGCAAGTAAAAGATTGTGTGGGCCCTGCAGCACTACCTGTAGTTTGCATTGTGCATTGGAAGGCACAAAGTAAGCAGACGGGAGGAGAAGTCAGGATAGTGCACAAGGGTATAGAAGGGAGGGGCTCAAGATAAAAGAAGTGGAAACAGACAGCAAACTAGGCTGGAGAAAGACCTGAGACAAAGAGATCTGAATTATACGAGAGCCGACCAGAGGAAACACAAATTATGCAGTCAAGTGTCCCACATTTGGGGAAATCGTAGGAGCAGCACACCCAGAGTGCAATGGGTGAGCCTTGCCCTGGGAGAAGCAACTTCCTGATCATAGTATCTCACCTGGCAGGTAAGTAGGAGTTGGGCTAGAGCTGGGGAGGGTCGCTGCTCGGGCACCCCCCTGTCAAGTGAAGGAGATCCAACTGAGGCAGCACAAAGAAACTCTCGAAAGAAGAACAAGGCTAGAGGAAGATCTGAGACAAAGAAATCTGACTTTTACCAGAGCTGACCAGAGGAAAGCACAAACACAGTCCCCCACTACCACAAATAATGCAGTCGAGTTTCCCACATTTGGGGAAATCACAGGGGTCAGCATACCCAGAATGCAATGAATGAACCTCACCCTGGGAGAACAATCTTCATGACCATGGTAACTCCTATGCAAAATAAGTATGATTTGGGATAGGGCTGGGGAGGGCCGCTGCTCAGGCACATCTCTGTCAAGTAAAGGAGATTCAACTGAGGCAGCACAAGGGAACTCTCATCTGGGGACAACAACTGCAGGGAGAACACATATTTTCAGATGAACATGGGAGGGCAGAAGGCTGCCTAATACTGAAGCATCCCCAAACAACAAACCAAATGCAACAACTAGTAAAAGCATTCCAGGGTGAAGGTCTGCAGAAGACGGATTTGCATACGGTGATGTCATCCAAGCAGTGGGCCAAAGTTGGCTGGAACCCTCATCTGCATATAAAAAGAGAAAAGGGTTATGCAGGGCATGGCGGCCTTTTGCGGCGCTTGGATGACCCCTAGTTTGCATTAAACACCTCCACCCTCCTTCGGTGCGGGGCTCATGTTGGCTATGCCCCAGCCCCTGAAGCATTCAAGCTGATTTCTTGCAGCAGCTGGGCACTGTAACAGCTCCAGAGCTGCTCTGTAAGGCAAGTAAAAGGGTGTGGGCCCTGCAGCACTACCTATAGTTCGCATTGTGCGTTGGAAGGCACAAAGTAAGCAGAAAGGAGGAGAAGTCAGGATAGTGCGCAAGGGCATAGAAGGGAGCGGCTCAAGAAAAGAGAAGTGGAAACAGACAGCAAACTAGGCTGGAGAGAGACCTGAGACAAAGAGATCTGAATTATACGAGAGCCGACCAGGGGAAACACAAATTATGCAGTCAAGTTTCCCACATTTGGGGAAATCGCAGGAGCAGCACACCCAGAGTGCAATGGGTGAGCCTTGCCCTGGGAGAAGCACCTTCATGATCATAGTATCTCACCTGGCAGGTAAGTAGGAGTTGGGCGAGAGCTGGGGAGGGTCGCTGCTCGGGTACTTCCCTGTAAAGTGAAGGAGATCCAACTGAGGCAGCACAAGGGAACTCTCGAAAGAAGAACAAGGCTAGAGGAAAATCTGAGATAAAGAAATCTGAGTTTTACCAGAGCTGACCAGAGGAAAGCACAAACACAGTCCCCCACTACCACAAATAATGCAGTTGAGTTTCCCACATTTGGGTAAATCACAGGGGTCAGCATACCCAAAATGCAATGAATGAACCTCACCCTGGGAGAACAATCTTCATGACCATGGTATCTCCTATGCAAAATAAGTATGATTTGGGATAGGGCTGGGGAGGGCCGCTGCTCATGCACATCTCTGTCAAGTAAAGGAGATTCAACTGAGGCAGCACAAGGGAACTCTCATCTGGGGACAACAACTGCAGGGAGAACACATTTTTTCAGATGAACATGGGAGGGCAGAAGGCTGCCTAATACTGAAGCACCCCCAAACAACAAACCAAATGCAACAACTAGTACAAGCATTCCTGGGGGAAGTTCTGCAGAAGACGGATTTGCATACGGTGATGTCATCCAAGCAGTGGGCCAAAGTTGGCTGGAACCCTCATCTGCATATGAAAAGAGAAAAGGGGTGTGCAGGGCATGGCGGCCTTTTGCGGCGCTTGGATGACCCTTAGTTCGCATTAAACACCCCCACCCTCCTTCGGTGTGGGGCTCATGTTGGCCATGCCCCATCCCCTGAAGCATTCAAGCTGATTTCTTGCAGAAGCTTGGCACTGTAACAGCTCCAGAGCTGCTCTGTAAGGCAAGTAAAAGGGTGTGGGCCCTGCAGCACTACCTGTAGTTTGCATTGTGCATTGGAAGGCACAAAGTAAGCAGACAGGAGGAGAAGTCAGGATAGTGCACAAGGGTATAAAAGCGAGTTTCCCACATTTGGGAAAATCACAGGGGTCAGCATACCCAGAATGCAATGAATGAACCTCACCCTGGGAGAACAATCTTCATGACCATGGTATCTCCTATGCAAAATAAGTATGATTTGGGATAGGGCTGGGGAGGGCCGCTGCTCAGGCACATCTCTGTCAAGTAAAGGAGATTCAACTGAGGCAGCACAAGGGAACTCTCATCTGGGGACAACAACTGCAGGGAGAACACATATTTTCAGATGAAAATCTTGGTCATGCTCTGGTTTCTCTTCAGAACGAACAAATCTTTCGCCTTTTACTAAAGATTTCCGTGGAGAGGAGCAAAACCGAGTTTTATCTCAATTTTTGCATGCCCCATATTATTGGGGTTTCTTTTATCAGTTTAAAGACAGAACGAGTGTGCTTTCTTGTTAGCTTTAATGTAAGCTCATTTGCATAGAAATGACAGTAAATGTTTGTTTCTTTTCAAACAGAACTTTCTTGACCATGCTACTTGCTTGAAAGATCTGGGAGCACATGGAATACAGTACAAACCATGCTTATAGCAAGGAGAAGCCAGGTGAGAAATCTGCTTTCTTTCAAGTTGGGCGCTCACTTTGATCTGAATGAGGACTGCTGGCACAGCATTTAGGCGACAGGTGGAATCTTGGTCATGCTCTGGTTTCTCTTCAGAACGAACAAATCTTTCGCCTTTTATTAAAGATTTCTGTGGAGAGGAGCAAAACTGAGTTTTATCTCAATTTTTGCATGCCCCATATTATTGGGGTTTCTTTTATCAGTTTAAAGACAGAACGAGTGTGCTTTCTTGTTAGCTTTAATGTAAGTTTATTTGCATAACAATGACTATAAATGTCTGTTTCTTTTCAAGCAGAACTTTCTTGACCATACTAATTGCTTGAAAGATCTGGGAGCACATGGAAAAGAGTACAAACCATGTTTATAGCAAGGGGAAGCCTGGTGAGAAATCTGCTTTCTTTCATTCAAATTGGGTGCTCACTTTGATCTGAATGAGAACTGCTGGCATGGCACTCAGGCGACAGGTGGAATCTTGGTCATGCTCTGGTTTCTCTTCAGAACTAACAAATATTTCGCCTTTTATTAAAGATTTCCGTGGAGAGGAGCAAAACTGAGTTTTATCTCAATTTTTGCATGCCCCATATTATTGGGGTTTCTTTTATCAGTTTAAAGACAGAACGAGTGTGCTTTCTTGTTAGCTTTAATGTAAGTTTATTTGCATAACAATGACAGTAAATGTTTGTTTCTTTTCAAACAGAACTTTCTTGACCATGCTACTTGCTTGAAAGATCTGGGAGCACATGGAAAACAGTACAAACCATGCAGTATCACAAGAGCCTTTATTTGATCTTTCATGAAGATAGAGCAGAATTGAGGACACGTCAACAATTTCTGCCGAAGGTGGTTCATCTTTCCACATGGTGCCTTTGGCCACTGACACCTTCGTTGAGTCAAAGTCTCTGGCTGTGGTCAGAACTTTGAAAATTTATGTCACCAGAACGGTTCAGATTAGGAAAACAGAGGCTCTGTTTGTCCTGTATGCTCCCATCAGGATTGGGTGTCCTGCTTCCATGTAGACCATTATGCGCTGGATCTGTGGTAAGATTCAGCATGCTCGTTCCACGGCAGGATTGCCGTTACTGAAGTAGGTGAAGACCCATTCTACTAGAAAGGTGGGTTCATCCTTGGCAGCTGGTCGGGGAGTCTCGGCATTGCAACTTTGCCGAGCAGCTATTTAGTAAACACTTTTGCTAAGTTTTACAAGTTTGATACCTTGGCTGATGATAACCTTAAGTTGGGTCATTCGGTGCTGCAGAGTCGTACGCACTCTCCCACCCGTTCAAGAGCTTTGGTATAACCCCATGGTTCTTAATGTGACCCCAGCATCCTCTAGGTCGTATGAGAAAATAGGATTTTTATACCTACCGGTAAATCCTTTTCTCTTAGTCTGTAGAGGATGCTGGGCACCCGTCCCAGTCCATACTGTGTCTGCAGTTATTACTTGTGGTTATACACATGTTGTGTTATGGTTCTGGTCAGCTTTTTGCTGCAATTGTTCATGCCGTTGGCTTGTGTTCTGTTGAATGCCACTTTCTGCGGCATGCTTAAGGTGTGAGCTGGTAAGATGCTCACCTTAGTTTAACAATAAATCCTTTCCTCGAAATGTCCGTCTCCCTGGGCACAGTTCCTATAACTGGAGTCTGGAGGAGGGGCATAGAGGGAGGAGCCAGTTCACACCCTTTGAAAGTCTTAAAGTGCCCATGTCTCTTGCGGATCCCGTCTATACCCCATGGTTCTTAATGTGACCCCAGCATCCTCTACGGACTAAGAGAAAAGAATGCCCTTGCGCACTATCCTGACTTCTCCTCCCGTCTGCTTACTTTGTGCCTTCCAACGCACAATGCGAACTACAGGTGGTGCTGCAGGGCCCACACCCTTTTACTTGCCTTACAGAACAGCTCTGGAGCTGTTACAGTGCCCAGCTGCTGCAAGAAATCAGCTTGAATGCTTCAGGGGATGGGGCATGGCCAACATGAGCCCCACACCAAAGGAGGGTGGGGGTGTTTAATGTGAACTAGGGGTCATCCAAGCACTGCAAAAGGCCGCCATGCCCTGCATGCCCCTTTTCTCTTTTCATATGCAGATGAGGGTTCCAGTCAACTTTGGCCCACTGCTTGGATAACATCACCGTATGCAAATCCGTCTGCTGCAGACCTTCCCCCAGGAATGCTTGTACTAGTTGTTGCATATGGTGCTTCAGTATTAGGCAGCCTTCCGCCCTCCCATGTTCATCTGAAAAGATGTGGTCTCCCTGCAGTTGTTGTCCCCAGACGAGAGTTCCCTTGTGCTTCCTCAGTTGAATCTCCTTAACTTGACGGGGGAGGGGCTGCCCGAGCAGCCACCCTCCCCAGCCCTATCCCAACTCATCCTTATTTTGCATATGAGATCTCTTGATCATGAAGATTGTTCTCACAGGGTGAGGTTCATCCATTATATTTTAAAATAGGAAGGTACAAATTACATATTTGAATTGCATCTATGTGCTGGATTCAAATGTCCCCCCCCCCTTCCTTTCTCAATTGTGCCCGTCAGCAGCTATTCTAAGGTTGCTGCCAATGGGTGTGACACATTAATTTCTTCTGTGGGGTACACTGGACTCCACAAGGATTCACATTGGGGTGTAGAGTAGGATCTTGATCTGAGGCACCAACCGGCTCAAAGCTTTTGACTGTTCCCAAGAAGCTCAGTGCATTCTCCTCTATAACCCCGCTTCCATGAACAGGGAGCTCAGTTTGTAGTTGGTGCCTTCAGTAGCAGGCCACTTAACAGGGGCCTGCCTCAGGCAGCCTATTCTTAGCTATTCATTTTGACAAGAAAAGAAGAACTTGTTTTATGAGAATCTACAAGGGCTGCAGCAGGCTAGGTCTAATAGACATCTTTACTGCAGCTTCATCACTCCCAGCGGCGCTGTATACTCCCGTGCCCTGGTTGCTGGGTCACTGCAGCGGAGGCTCCGGTTTCATCCTAAGGTCAGTCACACACACACCACCCTTCCGGATCACGAGGCCGCTGATGAAGGGGAGCGAGGCCGTAGGGGGTGGGCCGTGTGCGCACTGCGGTGGATACTGATTACTGGGCAGCCGCTCCACTAGCCACCAGGTACAGTTAAGGAGCACAGGTCTGGGGGTTTTTCTCCTATATTAACCCAATTTTGTACTGCCCGCAGCGCATTGTGATAGGTAATAGGGCCTGATTCAGGTTGGATTGCAATCACAATAAGCGATCCAACTGCAAAAATTGCTAAGAGCATACGCATGTGCCTGCATTTTCTGCGGCACCCCGCAGAGAATGTGATCGCCTCTGCCTGTCAATCGGGGCGGGGAAGGGGGGGAGAGGTGGGTCAGCAACACTCCATTTCCAAGTCAGAGATGGAGCGGTGCGGGGGCAAGGCTTCAAAATGGGGTCTGCAACAGAGGAGACACAGGAGGCATGGTCACAGCGGCTGTATGACATCACATTCAGCCGCTGTGATCACAAAAATGGTGGCGGCTTCCTGCGCGCACATACAGTCTGCCCCAGCAGGAGCCTACACCATTTTTTATGATCACGCTGAACTGCAGTGCGACTGCAATTACAGCATGGTCAAGAAGGGAGGCGTCATGCTGGGTGGCCATGCCCTGTCACTGTGCAGGAGCCAGCACCGCTCACACACTAGTCCCCGGGTGCAGCCCCCAACCCCCGGGACACCCGGAGCAACAAAATGTAGATTCAGGCCACCAGGCCACGCCCCTACCTATGAAACCATGCCTCCTTTTTACCATTGCGCTGCTTATCTGCGCGCACTGCATTACAATCTCCCTCGCCACCTCTCTGGGTGTCACCAGTGATAGTGACACCTCTGCCATGCTTGTAGCAGCTGGTCCTAAGATCTACGCCTCAAACCCTGAGTGTTTGCCCTTGTGACTTGTTGATCATCATAGCGAAGCAGATGCTTACAGAAAACTGCAGGGGCTTAGATTGAAAATAAAAAAATTGATGGGTATAAGGTAGAGAGGAGCGGGTTCGGTTCTCCGAGAACCGAATTCCCCACAAACTCCACGTGGTTTACACTGGTCCAAGGCAGGCTCGGTTGTTCCCGCCTGACTCGGAAAACCTGAACAAGGGAAAATGTCATCATCCCGCTGTCGGATTCTCGCGAGATTCGGATTCCATATAAAGAGCTGCGCGTTGCTGCCATTTTTACTCGTGCATTGAAGAGAGAGCGGAGAGGACGTGGCTATGTTCTCTCAGTGGAAATCTCAATATCAGTGCTCAGTATCAGTGGTTACTTATTGCTGCTCAGTAATACTAGTAGTGTGTCTCTCCTGCTCAGTGTCAGTTCTCAGTAGTATCCTCATCAGTGCTCAGTATCACTGCTCATTGTCTTGTGCTGCATTGTGGTGCTCAGCATACTACAGTACATTACTAATAGTCCAGTGCTGCATCTTGCTGCTCAGTGTCAGTTCTAGTATCCTCATCAGTGCTCACTATCACTGCTCATTGCATTGTGGTGTTCTGTATACTACAATAACATAGTAATATAGTAACATAGTTTTTGAGGTTGAATAGAGGCAAATTGCCCATCGTGTTCAACCTGTTTTAAGTTGTGATGATTCTACATACTTGCTGAATAATGTTTTATGACTAGTTAGCTACTATAACTCATGTTACCCCCGGATTAACCATGTTGATATTTTAAGTATTATAACCTTGGATAGCTTTTTCATTCAGAAATGTATCCATTCCTTTTTTAAATCCAATTACAGAGTCCGCCATTACCACCTTCCCTGGCAGGGAATTCCACATCCTGATTGCCCTAACAGTGAAGAATCCTTTCCTCCATTGCGTTCTGAACTTTCCTCCAGTCGCAGCGAGTGACCACGTGTTCTTTTAATAAATAATTCCTCTGATAACTCTTTGTTATGTATCTTTACATATTTGAAGATATTAATAATATCTCCTCTTAGGCACCTCTTTTCTAGTGTATAAATATTCAGCCTAGTAAGTCTTTCCTTATAGTCAAGTACTTTTAGGCCTTTAATCAATTTAGTCTTCAGGATCTCTTACACTTCCATGAGCAGCAGAGTAGTGCAATGGAAGCATGCTGGGCCCATACCCCAGAGGTCGATTGATCGAAACTATCCTCTGCTATGTGCATTTTTTTTTTTATAATTAAAGTAATCAAAAACTGGGATTGATATTTTGGCTCTTTTATTTTTACTTAAAGTACAATAACTTTTATCATTTTAATTTGTTTTAATAGTATATTGACAGCATTGTTTTCTTTAAAAAATCCACTTAATTTTCTTTACCCTATTACTGAAATGGTAATTGACAAAAACAAACTACATTGTCACCAGAAGAGCAATGCAAAATGTACAAGTGATATATGAAAATCATCTTCCATCTTGAATTTCAATGATGCATTGGGACAACAATTTGTGAGAAACATCTTCACCCATAAAGAAAGATTTTCTTAATTCCTTACCTGTGTGCTGATTAGATATCACCTTGTTTTCACATTAAACAGACTTCCCCATGAGGAAGCAGCAATGATGCAGTGACGTTTCCTGGTGTCAACCTGTATTATTTCAGTAGACATTGAAATGAGGATGCATCTTTGATGCCTTTCCAATGAAGCAAGTTTAATTCAGTAATAGGTGAAAAACCATTCCTACAAAGGTGTTAATCAGAGACTTGGCTTTGTGGACACTTTTCAGAGAGCAAATTTGTTAGCATAAACATAAAATCAGAAAATGAAGAGCTGTTTAATCACTCAATTGTACTTTTCTGCCAGCATAATTTTTTTTCTCTGCAACCCACTGCTAAATTGTGCTTCCTAGCTGTTTTTTTATAAAATCACTTAATCAAATCTAACTCTGATTACATCAGAGAAGGCCAGGTACCCTACACCATAAGGGGGGTTTTTGAAATTTTGACTTGTCTACTTAAAGATCACCAAAATCTGATTACAAGGTCAATTACATCCCTGGGTGGGATTGAACCACCAACCTTTTGGTTAATAGCCAAACATGCTAACCGATTGCGCCACAGAGACACCTTGCAAAAGTCAATACTGACAAAGGCTAATAAGCATTCATCTAGAACGTTTCCTAGAAAAACTTTAAAAAGTCAATAATCTGGAGAATTTTTGTAAGAAACACATTGGTACTTTCCCATGATGAGTGAGTGCTTCAGGATTTCTTGCACTTACATGGGCTATTAACCAAAAGGTTGGTGGTTCTATCCCACCCAGGGATGTAATTGACCTTGTCAACAGATTTTGGTGATCTTTAAGAAGACAAGTCAAAATTTCATACCCCCTCTTATGGTGTAGGGTACCTGGCCTTCTCTGACGTAATCAGAGTTAGATTTAATTAAGTGATTTTATAAAAAACAGCTAGGAAGCACAATTTAGCAGTGGGTTGCAGAGAAAAAAATAACATTTTAAACCTACCGGTAATTTTTTTTTCTCGTAGTCCGTAGAGGATGATGGGGACTCCGTAAGGACCATGGGGGATAGACGGGCTCCGCAGCAGACATGGGCACTTTAAAAAAGACTTTTGATCTGGGTGTGCACTGGCTCCTCCCTCTATGCCCCTCCTCCATACCTCAGTTAGAGAAACTGTGCCCAGAGGAGACGGACAGTACGAGGAAAGGATTTTTGTTAATCCAAGGTCAAGATTCATACCAGCCACACCAATCACACCGTATAACTTGTGATATACTACCCAGTTAACAGTATGAAAACAACATAGCATCAGTCCAAGACCGATGAAAACTAACATATAACCCTTATGTAAGCAATAACTATATACAAGTCTTGCAGAAGTAGACCGCACTTGGGACGGGCACCCAGCATCCTCTACGGACTACGAGAAAAAGATTTACCGGTAGGTTTAAAATCTTATTTTCTCTTACGTCCTAGAGGATGCTGGGGACTCCGTAAGGACCATGGGGATTATACCAAAGCTCCCAAACGGGCAGGAGAGTGCGGATGACTCTGCAGCACTGATTGAGCAAACAGGAGGTCCTCCTCAGCCAGGGTATCAAACTTATAGAACTTTGCAAAGGTGTTTGAACCAACTTTGACCCACTGCATGGATGACATCACCATATGCAAATCCATCTGCGGCAGGCCTTCCCCCAGGAATGCTTGAACTAGTTGTTGCATTTGGTTTGTTGTTTGGGGGTGCTTCAGTATTAGGCAGCCTTCTGCCCTCCCATGTTCATCTGAAAATATGTGTTCTCCCTGCAGTTGTTGTCCCCAGATGAGAGTTCCCTTGTGCTGCCTCAGTTGAATCTCCTTTACTTGACAGAGATGTGCCTGAGCAGCGGCCCTCCCCAGCCCTATCCCAAATCATACTTATTTTGCATAGGAGATACCATGGTCATGAAGATTGTTCTCCCAGGGTTAGGTTCATTCATTGCATTCTGGGTATGCTGACCCCTGTGATTTCCCCAAATGTGGGAAACTCAACTGCATTATTTGTGGTAGTGGGGGACTGTGTTTGTGCTTTCCTCTGGTCAGCTCTGGTAAAAGTCAGATTTCTTTGTCTCAGATCTTCCTCTAGCCTTGTTCTTCTTTCGAGAGTTCCCTTGTGCTGCCTCAGTTGGATCTCCTTCACTTGACAGGGGGGTGCCCGAGCAGCGACCCTCCCCAGCTCTAGCCCAACTCCTACTTACCTGCCAGGTGAGATACTATGATCATGAAGATGCTTCTCCCAGGGCAAGGCTCACCCATTGCACTCTGGGTGTGCTGCCCCTGCGATTTCCCCAAATGTGGGAAACTTGACTGCATAATTTGTGTTTCCCCTGGTCGGCTCTCATATAATTCAGATCTCTTTGTCTCAGGTCTCTCTCCAGCCTAGTTTGCTGTCTGTTTCCACTTCTTTTTTCTTGAGCCCCTCCCTTCTATACCCTTGTGCACTATCCTGACTTCTCCCGTCTGCTTACTTTGTGCCTTCCAACGCACAATGCAAACTACAGGTAGTGCTGCAGGGCCCACACCCTTTTACTTGCTTTACAGAGCAGCTCTGGAGCTGTTACAGTGCCCAGCTGCTGCAAGAAATCAGCTTGAATGCTTCAGGGGCTGGGGCATAGCCAACATGAGCCCCACACCGAAGGAGGGTGGAGGTGTTTAATGCGAACTAGGGGTCATCCAAGCGCCGCAAAAGGCCGCCATGCCCTGCACACCCCTTTATTCTTTTCATATGCAGACGAGGGTTGAAGCCAACTTTGACCCACTGCTTGGATGACATCACCATATTCAAATCCATCTGCTGCAGGCCTTCCCCCAGGAATGCTTGCACTAGTTGTTGCATTTGGTTTGTTATTTGGGGGTGCTTCAGTATTAGGCAGCCTTCTGCCCTCCCATGTTCATCTGAAAATATGTGTTCTCCCTGCAGTTGTTGTCCCCAGATGAGAGTTCCCTTGTGCTGCCTCAGTTGAATCTCCTTTACTTGACAGAGATGTGCCTGAGCAGCGGCCCTCCCCAGCCCTATCCCAAATCATACTTATTTTGCATAGGAGATACCATGGTCATGAAGATTGTTCTCCCAGGGTTAGGTTCATTCATTGCATTCTGGGTATGCTGACCCCTGTGATTTCCCCAAATGTGGGAAACTCAACTGCATTATTTGTGGTAGTGGGGGACTGTGTTTGTGCTTTCCTCTGGTCAGCTCTGGTAAAAGTCAGATTTCTTTGTCTCAGATCTTCCTCTAGCCTTGTTCTTCTTTCGAGAGTTCCCTTGTGCTGCCTCAGTTGGATCTCCTTCACTTGACAGGGGGGTGCCCGAGCAGCGACCCTCCCCAGCTCTAGCCCAACTCCTACTTACCTGCCAGGTGAGATACTATGATCATGAAGATGCTTCTCCCAGGGCAAGGCTCACCCATTGCACTCTGGGTGTGCTGCCCCTGCGATTTCCCCAAATGTGGGAAACTTGACTGCATAATTTGTGTTTCCCCTGGTCGGCTCTCATATAATTCAGATCTCTTTGTCTCAGGTCTCTCTCCAGCCTAGTTTGCTGTCTGTTTCCACTTCTTTTTTCTTGAGCCCCTCCCTTCTATACCCTTGTGCACTATCCTGACTTCTCCCGTCTGCTTACTTTGTGCCTTCCAACGCACAATGCAAACTACAGGTAGTGCTGCAGGGCCCACACCCTTTTACTTGCTTTACAGAGCAGCTCTGGAGCTGTTACAGTGCCCAGCTGCTGCAAGAAATCAGCTTAAATGCTTCAGGGGCTGGGGCATAGCCAACATGAGCCCCACACCGAAGGAGGGTAGAGGTGTTTAATGCGAACTAGGGGTCATCCAAGCGCCGCAAAAGGGCGCCATGCCCTGCACACCCCTTTTTTCTTTTCATATGCAGACGAGGGTTGAAGCCAACTTTGACCCACTGCTTGGATGACATCACCATATGCAAATCCATCTGCTGCAGGCCTTCCCCCAGGAATGCTTGCACTAGTAGTTGCATTTGGTTTGTTGTTTGGGGGTGCTTCAGTTTTAGGCAGCCTTCTGCCCTCCCATGTTCATCTGAAAATATGTGTTCTCCCTGCAGTTGTTGTCCCCAGATGAGAGTTCCCTTGTGCTGCCTCAGTTGAATCTCCTTTACTTGACAGAGATGTGCCTGAGCAGCGGCCCTCCCCAGCCCTATCCCAAATCATACTTATTTTGCATAGGATATACCATGGTCATGAAGATTGTTCTCCCAGGGTTAGGTTCATTCATTGCATTCTGGGTATGCTGACCCCTGTGATTTCCCCAAATGTGGGAAACTCAACTGCATTATTTGTGGTAGTGGGGGACTGTGTTTGTGCTTTCCTCTGGTCAGCTCTGGTAAAAGTCAGATTTCTTTGTCTCAGATCTTCCTCTAGCCTTGTTCTTCTTTCGAGAGTTCCCTTGTGCTGCCTCAGTTGGATCTCCTTCACTTGACAGGGGGGTGCCCGAGCAGCGACCCTCCCCAGCTCTAGCCCAACTCCTACTTACCTGCCAGGTGAGATACTATGATCATGAAGATGCTTCTCCCAGGGCAAGGCTCACCCATTGCACTCTGGGTGTGCTGCCCCTGCGATTTCCCCAAATGTGGGAAACTTGACTGCATAATTTGTGTTTCCCCTGGTCGGCTCTCATATAATTCAGATCTCTTTGTCTCAGGTCTCTCTCCAGCCTAGTTTGCTGTCTGTTTCCACTTCTTTTTTCTTGAGCCCCTCCCTTCTATACCCTTGTGCACTATCCTGACTTCTCCCGTCTGCTTACTTTGTGCCTTCCAACGCACAATGCAAACTACAGGTAGTGCTGCAGGGCCCACACCCTTTTACTTGCTTTACAGAGCAGCTCTGGAGCTGTTACAGTGCCCAGCTGCTGCAAGAAATCAGCTTGAATGCTTCAGGGGCTGGGGCATAGCCAACATGAGCCCCACACCGAAGGAGGGTGGAGGTGTTTAATGCGAACTAGGGGTCATCCAAGCGCTGCAAAAGGCCGCCATGCCCTGCACACCCCTTTATTCTTTTCATATGCAGACGAGGGTTGAAGCCAACTTTGACCCACTGCTTGGATGACATCACCATATTCAAATCCATCTGCTGCAGGCCTTCCCCCAGGAATGCTTGCACTAGTTGTTGCATTTGGTTTGTTGTTTGGGGGTGCTTCAGTATTAGGCAGCCTTCTGCCCTCCCATGTTCATCTGAAAATATGTGTTCTCCCTGCAGTTGTTGTCCCCAGATGAGAGTTCCCTTGTGCTGCCTCAGTTGAATCTCCTTTACTTGACAGAGATGTGCCTGAGCAGCGGCCCTCCCCAGCCCTATCCCAAATCATACTTATTTTGCATAGGAGATACCATGGTCATGAAGATTGTTCTCCCAGGGTGAGGTTCATTCATTGCATTCTGGGTATGCTGACCCCTGTGATTTCCCCAAATGTGGGAAACTCGACTGCATTATTTGTGGTAGTGGGGGACTGTGTTTGTGCTTTCCTCTGGTCAGCTCTGGTAAAAGTCAGATTTCTTTGTCTCAGATCTTCCTCTAGCCTTGTTCTTCTTTCGAGAGTTCCCTTGTGCTGCCTCAGTTGGATCTCCTTCACTTGACAGGGGGTGCCCAAGCAGCAATCCTCCACAGCTCTAGCCCAACTCCTACTTACCTGCCAGGTGAGATACTATGATCTTCACTGTTAGGGCAATCAGGATGTGGAATTCCCTGCCAGGGAAGGTGGTAATGGTGGACTCTGTAATTGGATTTAAAAAAGGAATGGATACATTTCTGAATGAAAAAGCTATCCAAGGTTATAATACTTAAAATATCAACATGGTTAATCCAGGGGGAACATGAGTTGTAGTAGTTAACTAGTCATAAAACATTGTGAAGGCAGGGGAGAAGAACAAGCGCCATATGGTGTAGTATTTTGAATAAATTGGAGTGATAGATAGGTATATACGAAGTAAGTACCGGATAGATTCTTGAGATTAGGCCTGTCTGTCTCACTAAATTCTTTGTGGCTGTTCCCCACCTAGGAGACAAAAGATCATCGCCATATGGTGTAGTAACCTCAGATATATCTTGGGGTACCCTCCCCTCTATTTCATGCGTACCAAAAGGAAAATTCAATATAGCATATAGGATATATTTATATCCAGGTAGATCAAGTCGGTCCAATATGATGTAATGGCTGAATCAGTCGACTGTTGCTGCCTTATATAGTATTATCAATAAAAAATTTTAATCCACAAAATAATAATACAAATTCAGATAAAAAATAAATAAAACAAATCAGAAAATCTTAGCTGATTGGTGTAGGCAGTAGTTAGGTCAGTCTCAACGCGTTTCGCCTCCAGGGCTTCCTCAGGAGAATACATCATATCAAAAGATACACATATTTATAGTGCTTTCAGTTTCATTTTGGCCAGCACTTCCGGTTCGCGTCATTTCCGGAACCGGAAGTGCTCGTTCCGACTTACATACTAAATGCATATGTGGCTTGATATTTAACATTAGATTGCATTGGTGGTGCAGTGTTAATATAAATTTTAGATCAGTCTGTATAAGTAGCGCAAGACGGACATAGAGTCCGTTTGCTCCGTGAAACCGGAAGTGACGCGGCTCGTCCCGGCCACTGCCGCGTCACTTCCGGTTTAGGTTAGAACCGGAAGTGCTGGCCAAAACGAAACTGAAAGCACTATAAATATGTGTATCTTTTGATATGATGTATTCTCCTGAGGAAGCCCTGGAGGCGAAACGCGTTGAGACTGACCTAACTACTGCCTACACCAATCAGCTAAGATTTTCTGATTTGTTTTATTTATTTTTTATCTGAATTTGTATTATTATTTTGTGGATTAAATTTTTTTATTGATAATACTATATAAGGCAGCAACAGTCGACTGATTCAGCCATTACATCATATTGGACCGACTTGATCTACCTGGATATAAATATATCCTATATGCTATATTGAATTTTCCTTTTGGTACGCATGAAATAGAGGGGAGGGTACCCCAAGATATATCTGAGGTTACTACACCATATGGCGATGATCTTTTGTCTCCTAGGTGGGGAACAGCCACAAAGAATTTAGTGAGACAGACAGGCCTAATCTCAAGAATCTATCCGGTACTTACTTCGTATATACCTATCTATCACTCCAATTTATTCAAAATACTACACCATATGGCGCTTGTTCTTCTCCCCTGCCTTCACAGAATTTCATGACTGAACATACCCAAGTCATATTCTGAAGAACTGAGCAGCCACCAAAGAAGTTTGGAGAGGTGTTTTCTGACGGAGCATCCACAACTGACTGAATCCAAACAGTAGAACCTGTTTGACGACCCTTTGCTTTAAAGGAATATTTGGACGCGAGACTAAGCGCACTGACCTTAAAAAAACTCCCAGTCATAAAACATTATTCAGCAAGTATGTAGAATCATCACAACTTAAAACAGGTTGAACACGATGGGCAATTTGCCTCTTTTCAACCTCAAAAACTATATTACTATATGTTACTATATTACTATGTTACTGTAGTATACAGAACACCACAATGTAATGAGCAGTGATAGTGAGCACTGATGAGGATACTAGAACTGACACTGAGCAGCAAGATGCAGCACTGGACTATTAGTAATGTACTGTAGTATGCTGAGCACCACAATGCAGCACAAGACAATGAGCAGTGATACTGAGCACTGATGAGGATACTACTGAGAACTGACACTGAGCAGGAGAGACACACTACTAGTATTACTGAGCAGCAATAAGTAACCACTGATAATGAGCACTGATATTGAGATTTCCACTGAGAGAACATAGCCACGTCCTCTCCGCTCTCTCTTCAATGCACGAGTAAAAATGGCGGCAACGCGCAGCTCTTTATATGAAATCCGAATCTCGCGAGAATCCGACAGCGGGATGATGACATTTTCCCTTGTTCAGGTTTTCCGAGTCAGGCGGGAACAACCGAGCCTGCCTCGGACCAGTGTAAACCACGTGGAGTTCGTGGGGAATTCGGTTCTCGGAGAACCGAACCCGCTCCTCTCTACCTTATACCCATAATTTTTTTTATTTTCAATCTAAGCCCCTGCAGTTTTCTGTAAGCATCTGCTTCGCTATGATGATCAACAAGTCACAAGGGCAAACACTCAGGGCTTGAGGCGTAGATCTTAGGACCAGCTGCTACAAGCATGGCAGAGGTGTCACTATCACTGGTGACACCCAGAGAGGTGGCGAAGGAGATTGTAATGCAGTGCGCGCAGATAAGCAGCGCAATGGTAAAAAGGAGGCATGGTTTCATAGGTAGGGGCGTGGCCTGGTGGCCTGAATCTACATTTTGTTGCTCCGGGTGTCCCGGGGGTTGGGGGCTGCACCCGGGGACTAGTGTGTGAGCGGTGCTGGCTCCTGCACAGTGACAGGACATGGCCACCCAGCATGACGCCTCCCTTCTTGACCATGCTGTAATTGCAGTCGCACTGCAGTTCAGCGTGATCATAAAAAATGGTGTAGCCTTCTGCTGGTGCAGACTGTATGTGCGCGCAGGAAGCCGCCACCATTTTTGTGATCACAGCGGCTGAATGTGATGTCATACAGCCGCTGTGACCATGCCCCCTGTGTCTCCTCCGTTGCAGACCCCATTTTGAAGCCTTGCCCCCGCACCGCTCCATCCCTGACTTGGAAATGGAGTTTTGCTGACCCCCCTCTCCCCCCCTGCCCCGATTGACAGGCAGAGGCGATCGCATTCTCTGCGGGGTGCCGCAGAAAATGCAGGCACTTGCGTATGCTCTTAGCAATTTTTGCAGTTGGATCGCTTATTGTGATTGCAATCCAACCTGAATCAGGCCCTATTACCTATCGCAATGCGCTGCGGGCAGTACAAAATTGGTTTAATATGGGAGAAAAACCCCCAGACCTATGCTCCTTAACTGTACCTGGTGGCTTGTGGAGCGGCTGCCCAGTAATCAGTGTCCACGCCAGTGCGCACACGGTCCACCCCCTACGGCCACGCTCCCCTTCATCAGCGGCCTCGTGATCCGGAAGGGCGGTGTGTGTGTGACTGACCTTAGGAAGAAACCGGAGCCT
The DNA here is from genome assembly GCF_028390025.1 of Pseudophryne corroboree. Lineage (NCBI taxonomy): Eukaryota > Metazoa > Chordata > Amphibia > Anura > Myobatrachidae > Pseudophryne > Pseudophryne corroboree. Next base: position 47,078 of record NW_026967943.1, read on the forward strand.
CCGCTGCAGTGACCCAGCAACCAGGGCACGGGAGTATACAGCGCCGCTGGGAGTGATGAAGCTGCAGTAAAGATGTCTATTAGACCTAGCCTGCTGCAGCCCTTGTAGATTCTCATAAAAAAAGTTCTTATTTTCTTGTCAAAATTAATAGCTAAGAATAGGCTGCCTGAGGCAGGCCCCTGTTAAGTGGCCTGCTACTGAAGGCACCAACTACAAACTGAGCTCCCTGTTCATGGAAGCGGGGTTATAGAGGAGAATGCGCTGAGCATCTTGGGAACAGTCAAAAGCTTTGAGCCGGTTGGTGCCTCAGATCAAGATCCTACTCTACACCCCAATGTGAATCCTTGTGGAGTCCAGTGTACCCCACAGAAGAAATTAATGTGTCACACCCATTGGCAGCAACCTTAGAATAGCTGCTGACGGGCACAATTGAGAAAGGAAGGGGGAGGAACATTTGAATCCAGCACATAGATGCAATTCAAATATGTAATTTGAACCTTCCTATTTTAAAATATAATGGATGAACCTCACCCTGTGAGAACAATCTTCATGATATAGAGATCTCATATGCAAAATAAGCATGAGTTGGGTTAGGGCTGGGGAGGGTGGCTGCTCGGGCAAGCCCCTCCCCCGTCAAGTTAAGGAGATTCAACTGAGGAAGCACAAGGGAACTCTCGTCTGGGGACAACAACTGCAGGGAGACCACATCTTTTCAGATGAACATGGGAGGGCGGAAGGCTGCCTAATACTGAAGCACCATCAAATATCAAACCATATGCAATAACTAGTACAAGCATTCCTGGGGGAAGGTCTGCAGGAGACGAATTTGCATACGGTGATGTCATCCAAGCAGTGGGCCAAAGTTGGCTGGAACCCTCATCTGCATATGAAAAGAGAAAAGGGTTATGCAGGGCATGGCGGCCTTTTGCGGCGCTTGGATGACCCCTAGTTCGCATTAAACACCTCCACCCTCCTTCGGTGTGGGGCTCATGTTGGCTATGCCCCAGCCCCTGAAGCATTCAAGCTGATTTCTTGCAGCAGCTGGGCACTGTAACAGCTCCAGAGCTGCTCTGTAAGGCAAATAAAAGGGTGTGGGCCCTGCAGCACTACCTGTAGTTCGCATTGTGCGTTGGAAGGCACAAAGTAAGCAGACGGGAGAAGTCAGGATAGTGCGCAAGGGCATAGAAGGGAGCGGCTCAAGAAAAGAGAAGTGGAAACAGACAGCAAACTAGGCTGGAGAGAGACCTGAGACAAAGAGATCTGAATTATACGAGAGCCGACCAGGGGAAACACAAATTATGCAGTCAAGTTTCCCACATTTGGGGAAATCGCAGGGGCAGCACACCCAGAGTGCAATGGGTGAGCCTTGCCCTGGGAGAAGCACCTTCAAGATCATAGTATCTCACCTGGCAGGTAAGTAGGAGTTGGGCTAGAGCTGGGGAGGGTCGCTGCTCGGGCACCCCCCTGTCAAGTGTAGGAGATCCAACTGAGGCAGCACAATGGAACTCTCGAAAGAAGAACAAGGCTAGAGGAAGATCTGAGACAAAGAAATCTGACTTTTACCAGAGCTGACCAGCGGAAAACACAAACACAGTCCCCCACTACCACAAATAATGCAGGCGAGTTTCCCACATTTGGGGAAATCACAGGGGTCAGCATACCCAGAATGCAATGAATGAAACTCACCCTGGGTGAACAATTTTCATGACCATGGTGTCTCCTATGCAAAATAAGTATGATTTGGGATAGGGCTGGGGAGGGCCGCTGCTCAGGCACATCTCTGTCAAGTAAAGGAGATTCAACTGAGGCAGCACAAGGGAACTCTCATCTGGGGACAACAACTGCAGGGAGAACACATATTTTCAGATGAACATGGGAGGGCAGAAGGCTGCCTAATACTGAAGCACCCCCAAACAACAAACCAAATGCAACAACTAGTGCAAGCATTCCTGGGGGAAGGCCTGCAGCAGATGGATTTGCATATGGTGATGTTATCCAAGCAGTGGGTCAAAGTTGGCTTCAACCCTCATCTGCTTATGAAAAGAGAAAAGGGGCGTGCAGGGCATGGCAGCCTTTTGCGGTGCTTGGATGACCCCTAGATCGCATTAAACACCCCCACCCTCCTTTGGTGTGGGGCTCATGTTGGCCATGCCCCATCCCATGAAGCATTCAAGCTGATTTCTTGCAGCAGCTGGGCATTGTAACAGCTCCAGAGCTGCTCTGTAAGGCAAGTAAAAGGGTGTGGGCCCTGCAGCACTACCTGTAGTTTGCATTGTGCATTGGAAGGCACAAAGTAAGCAGACGGGAGGAGAAGTCAGGATAGTGCACAAGGGTATAGAAGGGAGGGGCTCAAGAAAAAAAGAAGTGGAAACAGACAGCAAACTAGGCTGGAGAGAGACCTGAGACAAAGAGATCTGAATTATACGAGAGCCGACCAGAGGAAACACAAATTATGCAGTCAAGTGTCCCACATTTGGGGAAATCGTAGGAGCAGCACACCCAGAGTGCAATGGGTGAGCCTTGCCCTGGGAGAAGCACCGTCCTGATTATAGTATCTCACCTGGGTGTGCTGCCCCTGCGATTTCCCCAAATGTGGGAAACTTGACTGCATAATTTGTGTTTCCCCTGGTCGGCTCTCATATAATTCAGATCTCTTTGTCTCAGGTCTCTCTCCAGCCTAGTTTGCTGTCTGTTTCCACTTCTTTTTTCTTGAGCCCCTCCCTTCTATACCCTTGTGGACTATCCTGACTTCTCCTCCTGTCTGCTTACTTTGTGCCTTCCAATGCACAATGCAAACTACAGGTAGTGCTGCAGGGCCCACACCCTTTTAGTTGCCTTACAGAGCAGCTCTGGAGCTGTTACAGTGCCAAGCTGCTGCAAGAAATCAGCTTGAATGCTTCAGGGGCTGGGGCATGGCCAACATGAGCCCCACACCAAAGGAGGGTGGGGGTGTTTAATGCGAACTAAGGGTCATCCAAGCGCCGCAAAAGGCCGCCATGCCCTGCATACCCCTTTTCTCTTTTCATATGCAGATGAGGGTTCCAGCCAACTTTGGCCCACTGCTTGGATGACATCACTGTATGCAAATCCGTCTTCTGCAGACCTTCCCCCAGGAATGCTTGTACTAGTTGTTGCATTTGGTTTGTTGTTTGGGGGTGCTTCAGTATTAGGCAGCCTTCTGCCCTCCCATGTTCATCTGAAAATATGTGTTCTCACTGCAGTTGTTGTCCCCAGATGGGAGTTCCCTTGTGCTGCCTCAGTTGAATCTCCTTTACTCTAAAACTTTTAAAACTTAGCAAAAGTGTTTACTAAATAGCTGCTCGGCAAAGTTGCAATGCCGAGACTCCCCGACCAGCTGCCCAGGATGAACCCACCTTTCTAGTAGAATGGGTCTTCACCTAATTCAGTAACGGCAATCCTGCCGTGGAATGAGCATGCTGAATCTTACCACAGATCCAGCGCATAATGGTCTACATGGACGCAGGACACCCAATCCTGTTGGGAGCATACAGGACAAACAGAGCCTCTGTTTTCCTAATCTGAACCGTTCTGGTGACATAAATTTTCAAAGTTCTGACCACAGCCAGAGACTTTGACTCAACGAAGGTGTCAGTGGCCAAAGGCACCATGTGGAAAGATGAACCACCTTCGGCAGAAATTGTTGACGTGTCCTCAATTCTGCTCTATCTTCATGAAAGATCAAATAAAGGCTCTTGTGATACTGCATGGTTTGTACTGTTTTCCATGTGCTCCCAGATCTTTCAAAAAAGAAGCATGGTCAAGAAAGTTCTGTTTGAAAAGAAACAACATTTACTGTCATTGTTATAGAATTTGGGAGAAAAAACAAGAAGAAATCTGCACTGTTGACGCACTGGACAGAATGAATGAATCATAAAATATAACCTTTATTAAGTATGTATTAAAATTGGATAAATATTAATATTATTATCCCAAACTGCAGTGAAACATAAAGGTTAAAATCACAGAACTAACATACATGTGCATAAGAAGAATAAAGAGATGTGAAAAAAAGGTTTAAAAAGCGTGTCCGTGTGTGATTATTTTTGAAGGCACAACCCTGGCGGGGTTGTTTATATAGATATATATGTTGCTAATAATCACTTTCTAGCGTAATGTTATTAAATAGCTGTTAGTATCTATGTCGTCAGGTACCACTGGGTCGTATCCTATATACTCCTGTGGGAAACTTGACTGCATAATTTGTGTTTCCCCTGGTCGGCTCTCGTATAATTCAGATCTCTTTGTCTCAGGTCTCTCTCCAGCCTAGTTTGCTGTCTGTTTCCACTTCTCTTTTCTTGAGCCGCTGCCTTCTATGCCCTTGTGCACTCTCCTGACTTCTCCTGTCTGCTTACTTTGTGCCTTCCAACGCACAATGCAAACTACAGGTAGTGCTGCAGGGCCCACACCCTTTTACTTGCCTTACAGAGCAGCTCTGGAGCTGTTACAGTGCCCAGCTGCAGCAAGAAATCAGCTTGAATGCTTCAGGTGCTGGGGCATAGCCAACAAGAGCCCCACACCGACGGAGGGTGGAGGTGTTTAATGCAAACTAGGGGTCAGCCAAGCGCCGCAAAAGGCCGCCATGCCCTGCATGCCCCTTTTCTCTTTTCATATGCAGACGAGGGTTGAAGCCAACTTTGACCCACTGCTTGGATGACATCACCATATGCAAATCCATCTGCGGCAGGCCTTCCCCCAGGAATGCTTGCACTAGTTGTTGCATTTGGTTTGTTGTTTGGGGGTGCTTCAGTATTAGGCAGCCTTCTGCCCTCCCATGTTCATCTGAAAATATGTGTTCTCCCTGCAGTTGTTGTCCCCAGATGAGAGTTCCCTTGTGCTGACTCAGTTGAATCTCCTTTACTTGACAGAGATGTGCCTGAGCAGCGGCCCTCCCCAGCCCTATCCCAAATCATACTTATTTTGCATAGGAGATACCATGGTCATGAAGATTGTTCTCCCAGGGTTAGGTTCATTCATTGCATTCTGGGTAGCTGACCTCTGTGATTTCCCCAAATGTGGGAAACTCAACTGCATTATTTGTGGTAGTGGGGGACTGTGTTTGTGCTTTCCTCTGGTCAGCTCTGGTAAAAGTCAGATTTCTTTGTCTCAGATCTTCCTCTAGCCTTGTTCTTCTTTCAAGAGTTCCCTTGTGCTGCCTCAGTTGGATCTCCTTCACTTGACAGGGGGGTGCCCGAGCAGCGACCCTCCCCAGCTCTAGCCCAACTCCTACTTACCTGCCAGGTGAGATACTATGATCATGAAGTTGCTTCTCCCAGGGCAAGGCTCACCCATTGCACTCTGGGTGTGCTGCCCCTGCGATTTCCCCAAATGTGGGAAACTTGACTGCATAATTTGTGTTTTCCCTAGTCGGCTCTCATATAATTCAGATCTCTTTGTCTCAGGTCTCTCTCCAGCCTAGTTTGCTGTCTGTTTCCACTTCTTTTTTCTTGAGCCCATCCCTTCTACACCCTTGTGCACTATCCTGACTTCTCCTCCTGTCTGCTTACTTTGTGCCTTCCGATGCACAATGCAAACTACAGGTAGTGCTGCAGGGCCCACACCCTTTTACTTGCCTTACAGAGCAGCTCTGGAGCTGTTACAGTGCCAAGCTGCTGAAAGAAATCAGCTTGAATGCTTCAGGGGCTGGGGCATGGCCAACATGAGCCCCACACCGAAGGAGGGTGGGGGTGTTTAATGCGAACTAAGGGTCATCCAAGCGCCGCAAAAGGCCGCCATGCCCTGCATACCCCTTTTCTCTTTTCATATGCAGATGAGGGTTCCAGCCAACTTTGGCCCACTGCTTGGATGACATCACTGTATGCAAATCCGTCTTCTGCAGACCTTCCCCCAGGAATGCTTGTACTAGTTGTTGCATTTGGTTTGTTGTTTGGGGGTGCTTCAGTATTAGGCAGCCTTCTGCCCTCCCATGTTCATCTGAAAATATGTGTTCTCCCGGCAGTTGTTGTCCCCAGATGAGAGTTCCTTTGTGCTGCCTCAGTTGAATCTCCTTTACTTGACAGAGATGTGCCTGAGCAGCGGCCCTCCCCAGCCAATTCCCAAATCATACTTATTTTGCATAGGAGATACCATGGTCATAAAGATTGTTCTCCCAGGGTGAGGTTCATTCATTGCATTCTGGGTATGCTGACCCCTGTGATTTCCCCAAATGTGGGAAACTCAACTGCATTATTTGTGGTAGTGGGGGACTGTGTTTGTGTTTTCCTCTGGTCAGCTCTGGTAAAAGTCAGATTTCTTTGTCTCAGATCTTCCTCTAGCCTTGTTCTTCTTTCGAGAGTTCCATTGTGCTGCCTCAGTTTGATCTCCTTCACTTGACAGGGGGGTACCCAAGCAGCGACCCTCCCCAGCTCTAGCCCAACTCCTACATACCTGCCAGGTGAGATACTATGATCATGAAGGTGCTTCTCCCAGGGCAAGGCTCACCCATTGCACTCTGGGTGTGCTGCTCCTGCGATTTCCCCAAATGTGGGAAACTTGACTGCATAATTTGTGTTTCCCCTGGTCGGCTCTCGTATAATTCAGATCTCTTTGTCTCAGGTCTCTCTCCAGCCTAGTTTGCTGTCTGTTTCCACTTCTCTTTTCTTGAGCCGCTGCCTTCTATGCCCTTGTGCACTCTCCTGACTTCTCCTGTCTGCTTACTTTGTGCCTTCCAACGCACAATGCAAACTACAGGTAGTGCTGCAGGGCCCACACCCTTTTACTTGCCTTTCAGAGCAGCTCTGGAGCTGTTACAGTGCCCAGCTGCTGCAAGAAATCAGCTTGAATGCTTCAGGGGCTGGGGCATAGCCAACATGAGCCCCACACCGACGGAGGGTGGAGGTGTTTAATGCGAACTAAGGGTCATCCAAGCGCCGCAAAAGGCCGCCATGCCCTGCATACCCCTTTTCTCTTTTCATATGCAGATGAGGGTTCCAGCCAACTTTGGCCCACTGCTTGGATGACATCACCGTATGCAAATCCGTCTTCTGCAGACCTTTTCCCAGGAATGCTTGTACTAGTTGTTGCATTTGGTTTGTTGTTTGGGGGTGCTTCAGTATTAGGCAGCCTTCTGCTCTCCCATGTTCATCTGAAAATATCTGTTCTCCCTGCAGTTGTTGTCCCCAGATGAGAGTTCCCTTGTGCTGCCTCAGTTGAATCTCCTTTACTTGACAGAGATGTGCCTGAGCAGCGGCCCTCCCCAGCCCTATCCCAAATCATACTTATTTTGCATAGGAGATACCATTGTCATGAAGATTGTTCTCCCAGGGTGAGGTTCATTCATTGCATTCTGGGTATGCTGACCCCTGTGATTTCCCCAAATGTGGGAAACTCGACTGCATTATTTGTGGTAGTGGGGGACTGTGTTTGTGCTTTCCTCTGGTCAGCTCTGGTAAAAGTCAGATTTCTTTGTCTCAGATCTTCCTCTAGCCTTGTTCTTTTTTCGAGAGTTTCCTTGTGCTGCCTCAGTTGGATCTCCTTCACTTGACAGGGGGGTGCCCGAACAGCGACCCTCCCCAGCTCTAGCCCAACTCCTACTTACCTGCCAGGTGAGATACTATGATCAGGAAGGTGCTTCTCCCAGGGCAAGGCTCACCCAATGCACTCTGGGTGTGCTGCTCCTACGATTTCCCCAAATGTGGGACACTTGATTACATAATTTGTGTTTCCTCTGGTCGGCTCTCGTATAATTCAGATCTCTTTGTCTCAGGTCTCTCTCCAGCCTAGTTTGCTGTCTGTTTCCACTTCTCTTTTCTTGAGCCGCTCCCTTCTATGCCCTTGTGCACTATCCTGACTTCTCCCGTCTGCTTACTTTGTGCCTTCCAACACACAATGCAAACTACAGGTAGTGCTGCAGGGCCCACACCCTTTTACTTGCTTTACAGAGCAGCTCTGGAGCTGTTACAGTGCCCAGCTGCTGCAAGAAATCAGCTTGAATGCTTCAGGGGCTGGGGCATAGCCAACATGAGCCCCACACCGAAGGAAGGTGGAGGTGTTTAATGCGAACTAGGGGTCATCCAAGCGCCGCAAAAGGCCGCCATGCCCTGCACACCCCATTTTTATTTTCATATGCAGACGAGGGTTGAAGCCAACTTTGACCCACTGCTTGGATGACATCACCATATGCAAATCCATCTGCTGCAGGCCTACCCCCAGGAATGTTTGCACTAGTAGTTGCATTTGGTTTGTTGTTTGGGGGTGCTTCAGTATTAGGCAGCCTTCTGCCCTCCCATGTTCATCTGAAAATATGTGTTCTCCCTGCAGTTGTTGTCCCCAGATGAGAGTTCCCTTGTGTTGCCTCAGTTGAATCTCCTTTACTTGACAGAGATGTGCCTGAGCAGCGGCCCTCCCCAGCCCTATCCCAAATCATACTTATTTTGCATAGGAGATACCATGGTCATGAAGATTGTTCTCCCAGGGTGAGGTTCATTCATTGCACTCTGGGTATGCTGACCCCTGTGATTTCCCCAAATGTGGGAAACTCGACTGCATTATTTGTGGTAGTGGGGGACTGTGTTTGTGCTTTCCTCTGGTCAGCTCTGGTAAAAGTCAGATTTCTTTGTCTCAGATCTTCCTCTAGCCTTGTTCTTCTTTCGAGAGTTCCCTTGTGCTGCCTCAGTTGGATCTCCTTCACTTGACAGGGGGTGCCCGAGCAGCAATCCTCCACAGCTCTAGCCCAACTCCTACTTACCTGCCAGGTGAACTATGATCTTCACTGTTAGGGCAATCAGGATGTGGAATTCCCTGCCAGGGAAGGTGGTAATGGCGGACTCTGTAATTGGATTTAAAAAAGGAATGGATACATTTCTGAATGAAAAAGCTATCCAAGGTTATAATACTTAAAATATCAACATGGTTAATCCGGGGGTAACATGAGTTATAGTAGCTAACTAGTCATAAAACATTATTCAGCAAGTATGTAGAATCATCACAACTTAAAACAGGTTGAACACGATGGGCAATTTGCCTCTATTCAACCTCAAAAACTATGTTACTATATGTTACTATATTACTATGTTACTGTAGTATACAGAACACCACAATGTAATGAGCAGTGATAGTGAGCACTGATGAGGATACTAGAACTGACACTGAGCAGCAAGATGCAGCACTGGACTATTAGTAATGTACTGTAGTATGCTGAGCACCACAATGCAGCACAAGACAATGAGCAGTGATACTGAGCACTGATGAGGATACTACTGAGAACTGACACTGAGCAGGAGAGACACACTACTAGTATTACAGAGCAGCAATAAGTAACCACTGATACTGAGCACTGATATTGAGATTTCCACTGAGAGAACATAGCCACGTCCTCTCCGCTCTCTCTTCAATGCACGAGTAAAAATGGCGGCAACGCGCAGCTCTTTATATGGAATCCGAATCTCGCGAGAATCCGACAGCGGGATGATGACATTTTCCCTTGTTCAGGTTTTCCGAGTCAGGCGGGAACAACCGAGCCTGCCTCGGACCAGTGTAAACCACGTGGAGTTCGTCGGGAATTCGGTTCTCGGAGAACCGAACCCGCTCCTCTCTACCTTATACCCATCAATTTTTTTATTTTCAATCTAAGCCCCTGCAGTTTTCTGTAAGCATCTGCTTCGCTATGATGATCAACAAGTCACAAGGGCAAACACTCAGGGCTTGAGGCGTAGATCTTAGGACCAGCTGCTACAAGCATGGCAGAGGTGTCACTATCACTGGTGACACCCAGAGAGGTGGCGAGGGAGATTGTAATGCAGTGCGCGCAGATAAGCAGTGCAATGGTAAAAAGGAGGCATGGTTTCATAGGTAGGGGCGTGGCCTGGTGGCCTGAATCTACATTTTGTTGCTCCGGGTGTCCCGGGGGTTGGGGGCTGCACCCGGGGACTAGTGTGTGTGCGGTGCTGGCTCCTGCACAGTGACAGGGCATGGCCACCGAGCATGACGCCTCCATTCTTGACCATGCTGTAATTGCAGTCGCACTGCAGTTCAGCGTGATCATATAAATTGGTGTAGCCTCCTGCTGGTGCAGACTGTATGTGCGCGCAGGAAGCCGCCACCACTTTTGTGATCACAGCGGCTGAATGTGATGTCATACAGCCGCTGTGACCACGCCCCCTGTGTCTCCTCCGTTGCAGACCCCATTTTGAAGCCTTGCCCCCGCACCGCTCCATCCCTGACTTGGAAATGGAGTGTTGCTGACCCCCCTCTCCCCCCCCCCCCGCCCCGATTGACAGGCAGAGGCGATCGCATTCTCTGCGGGGTGCCGCAGAAAATGCAGGCACATGCGTATGCTCTTAGCAATTTTTGCAGTTGGATCGCTTATTGTGATTGCAATCCAACCTGAATCAGGCCCTATTACCTATCACAATGCGCTGCGGGCAGTACAAAATTGGGTTAATATAGGAGTAAAACTCCCAGACCTGTGCTCCTTAACTGTACCTGGTGGCTAGTGGAGCGGCTGCCCAGTAATCAGTGTCCACGCCAGTGCGCACACGGTCCACCCCCTACGGCCACGCTCCCCTTCATCAGCGGCCTCGTGATCCGGAAGGGCGGTGTGTGTGTGACTGACCTTAGGAAGAAACTGGAGCCTCCGCTGCAGTGACCCAGCAACCAGGGCACGGGAGTATACAGCGCCGCTGGGAGTGATGAAGCTGCAGTAAAGATGTCTATTAGACCTAGCCTGCTGCAGCCCTTGTAGATTCTCATAAAACAAGTTCTTCTTTTCTTGTCAAAATTAATAGCTAAGAATAGGCTGCCTGAGGCAGGCCCCTGTTAAGAGGCCTGCTACTGAAGGCACCAACTACAAACTGAGCTCCCTGTTCATGGAAGCGGGGTTATAGAGGAGAATGCACTGAGCATCTTGGGAACAGTCAAAAGCTTTGAGCCGGTTGGTGCCTCAGATCAAGATCCTACTCTACACCCCAATGTGAATCCTTGTGGAGTCCAGTGTACCCCACAGAAGAAATTAATGTGTCACACCCATTGGCAGCAACCTTAGAATAGCTGCTGACGGGCACAATTGAGAAAGGAAGGGGGGGGGGGACATTTGAATCCAGCACATAGATGCAATTCAAATATGTAATTTGTACCTTCCTATTTTAAAATATAATGGATGAACCTCACCCTGTGAGAACAATCTTCATGATCAAGAGATCTCATATGCAAAATAAGTATGAGTTGGGATAGGGCTGGGGAGGGTGGCTGCTCGGGCAGCCCCTCCCCCGTCAAGTTAAGGAGATTCAACTGAGGACGCACAAGGGAACTCTCGTCTGGGGACAACAACTGCAGGGAGACCACATCTGTTCAGATGAACATGGGAGGGTGGAAGGCTGCCTAATATTGAAGCACCATCAAATATCAAACCATATGCAACAACTAGTACAAGCATTCCAGGGGGAAGGTCTGCAGAAGACGGATTTGCATACGGTGATGTCATCCAAGCAGTGGACCAAAGTTGACTGGAACTCTCATCTGCATATGAAAAGAGAAAAGGGGCATGCAGGGCATGGCGGCCTTTTGCGGTGCTTGGATGACCCCTAGTTCGCATTAAACACCCCCACCCTCCTTTGGTGTGGGGCTCATGTTGGCCATGCCCCATCCCCTGAAGCATTCAAGCTGATTTCTTGCAGCAGCTGGGCACTGTAACAGCTCCAGAGCTGTTCTGTAAGGCAAGTAAAAGGGTGTGGGCCCTGCAGCACCACCTGTAGTTCGCATTGTGCGTTGGAAGGCACAAAGTAAGCAGACGGGAGGAGAAGTCAGGATAGTGCGCAAGGGCATCCTTTTCTCTTAGTCCGTAGAGGATGCTGGGGTCACATTAAGAACCATGGGGTATAGACGGGATCCGCAAGAGACATGGGCACTTTAAGACTTTCAAAGGGTGTGAACTGGCTCCTCCCTCTATGCCCCTCCTCCAGACTCCAGTTATAGGAACTGTGCCCAGGGAGACGGACATTTCGAGGAAAGGATTTATTGTTAAACTAAGGTGAGCATCTTACCAGCTCACACCTTAAGCATGCCGCAGAACGTGGCATTCAACAGAACACAAGCCAACGGCATGAACAATTGCAGCAAAAAGCTGACCAGAACCATAACACAACATGTGTATAACCACAAGTAATAACTGCAGACACAGTATGGACTGGGACGGGTGCCCAGCATCCTCTACGGACTAAGAGAAAAGGATTTACCGGTAGGTATTAAAATCCTATTTTCTCATACGACCTAGAGGATGCTGGGGTCACATTAAGAACCATGGGGTTATACCAAAGCTCTTGAACGGGTGGGAGAGTGCGTACGACTCTGCAGCACCGAATGACCCAACTTGAGGTTATCATCAGCCAAGGTATCAAACTTGTAAAACTTAGCAAAAGTGTTTACTAAATAGCTGCTCGGCAAAGTTGCAATGCCGAGACTCCCCGACCAGCTGCCCAGGATGAACCCACCTTTCTAGTAGAATGGGTCTTCACCTAATTCAGTAACGGCAATCCTGCCGTGGAATGAGCATGCTGAATCTTACCACAGATCCAGCGCATAATGGTCTACATGGAAGCAGGACACCCAATCCTGTTGGGAGCATACAGGACAAACAGAGCCTCTGTTTTCCTAATCTGAACCGTTCTGGTGACATAAATTTTCAAAGTTCTGACCACAGCCAGAGACTTTGACTCAACGAAGGTGTCAGTGGCCAAAGGCACCATGTGGAAAGATGAACCACCTTCGGCAGAAATTGTTGACGTGTCCTCAATTCTGCTCTATCTTCATGAAAGATCAAATAAAGGCTCTTGTGATACTGCATGGTTTGTACTGTTTTCCATGTGCTCCCAGATCTTTCAAGCAAGTAGCATGGTCAAGAAAGTTCTGTTTGAAAAGTAACAACATTTACTGTCATTGTTATAGAATTTGGGAGAAAAAACAAGAAGAAATCTGCACTGTTGACGCACTGGACAGAATGAATGAATCATAAAATATAACCTTTATTAAGTATGTATTAAAATTGGATAAATATTAATATTATTATCCCAAACTGCAGTGAAACATAAAGGTTAAAATCACAGAACTAACATACATGTGCATAAGAAGAATAAAGAGATGTGAAAAAAAGGTTTAAAAAGCGTGTCCGTGTGTGATTATTTTTGAAGGCACAACCCTGGCGGGGTTGTTTATATAGATATATATGTTGCTAATAATCACTTTCTAGCGTAATGTTATTAAATAGCTGTTAGTATCTATGTCGTCAGGTACCACTGGGTCGTATCCTATATACTCCCTTCACTCAATAGGGGTTACCTCCCGGGAAGCCATCCCCATTGGCGAATTTGTGGGGGTGATTGAGTATAACCGGTAAGCTAACCTCCAATTTGTGGGGTGCTTAGGTAGATGGGGATCACTTATTTCTCTGTGTCCCCTAAGACTATATTCCTAAATTCAATACCATAGCTTTCTATATCGGATAAGGAATCACTTGATAGGGAAATCTCTATGCATCATGGAAAGATCATATTTATTAATATCCAAACTAAAAAAATGATGAATAGCTTTAATTTAGCTGTTTAGATATAGTTAATTGGCGAGATATACCAACAGGTGCGGTTGCCTTAAGGAATATGGCAATTCTAATATAAATAGCAGCCCTCCTTCATATAATCAGCCAGATCTTATTAAATCTGGTCCAGATATAGCCGTTCAGATATACTTAATTGACAACATATATCAATCGGTGGGGTTGCCTTAAGGAATATAGCAATTCCAATTCTCATATAAATAGCAACCTTCCTTCATATATTCAGCCAGATCTTATTTAATCTGATCTAGGCGTAGGCAATAATGCTTTCCTTAGAGGTATAGCCACCTCAATTCTTATTAGGAAGCAAAGTGTCTGTCATAATGGTTTATCCAATTCATCTAAGAAATAATATATTCCATGTGTCAGAGATTCATTACTCTCTATTTACACTGTTAAAGAGTTAATTCTTATTATGTTACAGTGTAATGAAATTATCATATAGGGAGATGTGGCAATTCCATGTGCTATATATATAATAACCCTTAGTGGTCCAGATTCCACAATGAGGAATTTTCTTATAAACCGCTGAAACACACAGCTGTTTGACTGACTTCCAAATATATCTATCTCACTTTGTAACAGTCTTATGATAGAGAAACCGTTACATATTCGGTCACTTAGTTATCTAAAGGTAAACAGACTCAGTGTGAGGGTAATATAATATATCAAATGCGCTGTCAATAATCGTGGTAACTGGTGTAATAATGTGGTATATTGAGTATGCTAGTAAGGCATATAACTGCTCTCCAGCCTTTAAGTGTTACCAATCAATTTGTTACACTGTAAAGGATTTATGGTGTCCTGTTAGGACATGCAGCTGCTAGGCTGACTCAAAGATTTATCCATTTGTAACAATTATGTAACAGTTATATACATGTTACTGGTATTACATATAAATAGTATGACACAGGCCAGCAGTCCCATGTGTCTAGATTCCACAATAGGAGATTTTCTTTGTCTTATAAACTGCTGGAACACACAGCTGCTAGACTGACTTCAAATATATATACCGGTATTACTTTGTAACAGTCTTATAGTAAAGAGACTGTTACACACTGTCATTTAGTTATCTCAAGGTTAGCAGATTCTGTATTACTTTGTAACAGTCTTATAGTAAAGAGACTGTTACACACTGTCATTTAGTTATCTCAAGGTTAGCAGATTCTGTGTGAGGATAGTGTTCTGTTAGAACATGCAGCTGCTAGGCTGACTCATAGAAAATGTATCCATTTGTAACAAATGACACATACAGCATTAAATTAATATCTATAGCAGCCCATGTGACATCTCTACTCTTATCATAATTGTCTGGTTATTGCCAATCTGGACAGCAGGAGTGATATATATTCACTAGTCCCAATATCCCATCATATAAATATACCCACACTGATATACATTCTTATCAAGAGTTATTAGTAGCTATCTGTATGCACTTTAGACATTGTAATTGCTAAGTGACATCATATCTAGTGTATTCCTTTCTTATAGCTCAGCTTCTATTCCCTATTAGTGGAGACTAACAGCTAACATCATAATCATATATTTTTGTTTTATAACATTTCACATGAGTCAAATACACGCGGACACGCCGTGCCCTACACGCGTGTTTCACTGCATCTATGGCAACTTACATTAAAGCTAACAAGAAAGCACACTCGTTCTGTCTTTAAACTGATAAAAGAAACCCCAATAATATGGGGCATGCAAAAATTTAGATAAAACTCAGTTTTGCTCCGCTCCACGGAAATCTTTAGTAAAAGGCGAAAGATTTGTTCGTTCTGACGAGAAACCAGAGCATGACCAAGATTCCACCTGTCGCCTGAGTGCCATGCCAGCAGTCCTCATTCAGCTCAAAGTGAGCACCCAATATGAAAGAAAGAAAGCAGATTTCTCACCAGGCTTCCCCTTGCTATAAGCATGGTTTGTACTCTTTTCCATGTGCTCCCAGATCTTTCAAGCAATTAGTATGGTCAAGAAAGTTCTGCTTGAAAAGAAACAGACATTTACTGTCATTGTTATACAAATAAACTTACATTAAAGCCAACAAGAAAGCTCACTCGTTCTGTCTTTAAACTGATAAAAGAAACCCCAATAATATGGGGCATGCAAAAATTGAGATAAAACTCAGTTTTGCTCCTCTCCACGGATAATCTTTAATAAAAGGCGAAAGATTTGTTCATTCTGAAGAGAAACCAGAGCATGACCAAGATTCCACCTGTCGCCTGAGTGCCATGCCAGCAGTCCTCATTCAGATCAAAGTGAGCGCCCAATTTGAAAGAAAGCAGATTTCTCACCTGGCTTCTCCTTGCTATAAGCATGGTTTGTACTGTATTCCATGTGCTCCCAGATCTTTCAAGCAAGTAGCATGGTCAAGAAAGTTCTGTTTGAAAAGAAACAAACATTTACTGTAATTTCTATGCAAATGAGCTTTCATTAAAGCACACTCATTCTATCTTTAAACCGATAAAAGAAACCCCAAAAAGATGGGGCATGCAAAAATTGAGGTAAAACTCAGTTTTGCTCCTCTCCACGGAAATCTTTAGTAAAAGGCGAAAGATTTGTTCGTTCTGAAGAGAAACCAGAGCATGACCAAGATTTTCATCTGAAAATATGTGTTCTCCCTGCAGTTGTTGTCCCCAGATGAGAGTTCCCTTGTGCTGCCTCAGTTGAATCTCCTTTACTTGACAGAGATGTGCCTGAGCAGCGGCCCTCCCCAGCCCTATCCCAAATCATACTTATTTTGCATAGGAGATACCATGGTCATGAAGATTGTTCTCCCAGGGTGAGGTTCATTCATTGCATTCTGGGTATGCTGACCCCTGTGATTTCCCCAAATGTGGGAAACTCGACTGCATTATTTGTGGTAGTGGGGGACTGTGTTTGTGCTTTCCTCTGGTCAGCTCTGGTAAAAGTCAGATTTCTTTGTCTCAGATCTTCCTCTAGCCTTGTTCTTCTTTCGAGAGTTCCCTTGTGCTGCCTCAGTTGGATCTCCTTCACTTGAGAGGGGGTGCCCGAGCAGCAATCCTCCACAGCTCTAGCCCAACTCCTACTTACCTGCCAGGTGAGATACTATGATCTTCACTGTTAGGGCAATCAGGATGTGGAATTCCCTGCCAGGGAAGGTGGTAATGGCGGACTCTGTAATTGGATTTAAAAAAGGAATGGATACATTTCTGAATGAAAAAGCTATCCAAGGTTATAATACTTAAAATATCAACATGGTTAATCCGGGGGTAACATGAGTTATAGTAGCTAACTAGTCATAAAACATTATTCAGCAAGTATGTAGAATCATCACAACTTAAAACAGGTTGAACACGATGGGCAATTTGCCTCTATTCAACCTCAAAAACTATGTTACTATATGTTACTATATTACTATGTTACTGTAGTATACAGAAAACCAAAATGCAATGAACAGTGATTGTGAGCACTGATGAGGATACTAGAACTGACACTGAGCAGCAAGATGCAGCACTGGACTATTAGTAATGTACTGTAGTATGCTGAGCACCACAATGCAGCACAAGACAATGAGCAGTGATACTGAGCACTGATGAGGATACTACTGAGAACTGACACTGAGCAGGAGAGACACACTACTAGTATTACTGAGCAGCAATAAGTAACCACTGATACTGAGCACTGCTATTGAGATTTCCACTGAGAGAACATAGCCACGTCCATTCCGCTCTCTCTTCAATGCACGAGTAAAAATGGCGGCAACGCGCAGCTCTTTATATGGAATCCGAATCTCGCGAGAATCCGACAGCGGGATGATGACATTTTCCCTTGTTCAGGTTTTCCGAGTCAGGCGGGAACAACCGAGCCTGCCTCGGACCAGTGTAAACCACGTGGAGTTCGTGGGGAATTCGGTTCTCGGAGAACCGAACCCGCTCCTCTCTACCTTATACCCATCAATTTTTTTATTTTCAATCTAAGCCCCTGCAGTTTTCTGTAAGCATCTGCTTCGCTATGATGATCAACAAGTCACAAGGGCAAACACTCAGGGCTTGAGGCGTAGATCTTAGGACCAGCTGCTACAAGCATGGCAGAGGTGTCACTATTACTGGTGACACCCAGAGAGGTGTCGAGGGAGATTGTAATGCAGTACGCGCAGATAAGCAGCGCAATGGTAAAAAGGAGGCATGGTTTCATAGGTAGGGACGTGGCCTGGTGGCCTGAATCTACATTTTGTTGCTCCGGGTGTCCCGGGGGTTGGGGGCTGCACCCGGGGACTAGTGTGTGAGCGGTGCTGGCTCCTGCAC
Organism: Pseudophryne corroboree; assembly: GCF_028390025.1. Taxonomy (NCBI): domain Eukaryota; kingdom Metazoa; phylum Chordata; class Amphibia; order Anura; family Myobatrachidae; genus Pseudophryne; species Pseudophryne corroboree. Next base: position 64,910 of record NW_026967943.1, read on the forward strand.
AGTGAAAAAGCATGGCCACCCAGCATGACGCCTCCCTTCTTGACCATGCTGTAATTGCAGTCGCACTGCAGTTCAGCGTGATCATAAAAAATGGTGTAGCCTCCTGCTGGTGCAGACTGTATGTGCGCGCAGGAAGCCGCCACCATTTTTGTGATCACAGCGGCTGAATGTGATGTCATACAGCCGCTGTGACCACGCCCCCTGTGTCTCCTCCGTTGCAGACCCCATTTTGAAGCATTGCCCCCGCACCGCTCCATCCCTGACTTGGAAATGGAGTGTTGCTGACCCACCTATCCCCCCCCCCCGCCCCGATTGACAGGCAGAGGCGATCGCATTCTCTGCAGGGTGCCGCAGAAAATGCAGGCACATGCGTATGCTCTTAGCAATTTTTGCAGTTGGATCGCTTATTGTGATTGCAATCCAACCTGAATCAGGCCCTATTACCTATCACAATGCGCTGCGGGCAGTACAAAATTGGGTTAATATAGGAGAAAAACCCCCAGACCTGTGCTCCTTAACTGTACCTGGTGACTAGTGGAGCGGCTGCCCAGTAATCAGTGTCCACGCCAGTGCGCACACGGTCCACCCCCTACGGCCACGCTCCCCTTCAACAGCGGCCTCGTGATCCGGAAGGGTGGTGTGTGTGTGACTGACCTTAGGATGAAACCGGAGCCTCCGCTGCAGTGACCCAGCAACCAGGGCACGGGAGTATACAGCGCCGCTGGGAGTGATGAAGCTGCAGTAAAGATGTCTATTAGACCTAGCCTGCTGCAGCCCTTGTAGATTCTCATAAAACAAGTTCTTCTTTTCTTGTCAAAATTTATAGCTAAGAATAGGCTGCCTGAGGCAGGCCCCTGTTAAGTGGCCTGCTACTGAAGGCACCAACTACACACTGAGCTCCCTGTTCATGGAAGCGGGGTTATAGAGGAGAATGCACTGAGCATCTTGGGAACAGTCAAAAGCTTTGAGCCGGTTGGTGCCTCAGATCAAGATCCTACTCTACACCCCAATGTGAATCCTTGTGGAGTCCAGTGTACCCCACAGAAGAAATTAATGTGTCACACCCATTGGCAGCAACCTTAGAATAGCTGCTGACGGGCACAATTGAGAATGGAAGGGGGGGGGGGACATTTGAATCCAGCACATAAATGCAATTCAAATATGTAATTTGTACCTTCCTATTTTAAAATATAATGGATGAACCTCACCCTGTGAGAACAATCTTCATGATCAAGAAATCTCATATGCAAAATAAGTATGAGTTGGGATAGGGCTGGGGAGGGTGTCTGCTCTGGCAGCCCTTCCCCCGTCAAGTTAAGGAGATTCAACTGAGGAAGCACAAGGGAACTCTCGTCTGGGGACAACAACTGCAGGGAGACCACATCTTGTCAGATGAACATGGGAGGGCGGAAGGCTGCCTAATACTGAAGCACCATCAAATATCAAACCATATGCAACATCTAGTACAAGCATTCCTGGGGGAAGGTCTGCAGCAGACGGATTTGCATACAGTGATGTTATCCAAGCAGTGGGCCAAAGTTGGCTGGAACCCTCATCTGCATATGAAAAGAGAAAAGGGGCGTGCAGGGCATGGCGGCCTTTTGCGGTGCTTGGATGACCCCTAGTTCTCATTAAACACCCCCACCCTCCTTTGGTGTGGGGCTCATGTTGGCCATGCCCCATCCCCTGAAGCATTCAAGCTGATTTCTTGCAGCAGCTGGGCACTGTAACAGCTCCAGAGCTGTTCTGTAAGGCAAGTAAAAGGGTGTGGGCCCTGCAGCACCACCTGTAGTTCGCATTGTGTGTTGGAAGGCACAAAGTAAGCAGACGGGAGGAGAAGTCAGGATAGTGCGCAAGGGCATCCTTTTCTCTTAGTCCGTAGAGGATGCTGGGGTCACATTAAGAACCATGGGGTATAGACGGGATCCGCAAGAGACATGGGCACTTTAAGACTATCAAAGGGTGTGAACTGGCTCCTCCCTCTATGCCCCTCCTCCAGACTCCAGTTATAGGAACTGTGCCCAGGGAGACGGACATTTCGAGGAAAGGATTTATTGTTAAACTAAGGTGAGCATCTTACCAGCTCACACCTTAAGCATGCCGCAGAACGTGGCATTCAACAGAACACAAGCCAACGGCATGAACAATTGCAGCAAAAAGCTGACCAGAACCATAACACAACATGTGTATAACCACAAGTAATAACTGCAGACACAGTATGGACTGGGACGGGTGCCCAGCATCCTCTACAGACTAAGAGAAAAGGATTTACCGGTAGGTATTAAAATCCTATTTTCTCATACGACCTAGAGGATGCTGGGGTCACATTAAGAACCATGGGGTTATACCAAAGCTCTTGAACGGGTGGAAGAGTGCGTACGACTCTGCAGCACCGAATGACCCAACTTGAGGTTATCATCGGCAGGGATGCAGTGGCGTTAATGTTTCCTGGTGTCAACCTGTATTATTTCAGTAGATATTGAAATGAGGATGCATCTTGCTGCCTTTCCAATGAAGCAAGTTTAATTTAGTAATAGGTGAAAAACCATCCCTACAAAGATGTTAATCAGATACTTGGCTTTGTGGACACTTTTCAGAGAACAAATTTGTTATCATAAAAATAAAGCCAGAAAATGAAGAGCTGTTTAATCACTCAATTGGATTTTTTTGCCAGCATATTTCTTTTTCTCTGCAAACCACTGCTAAATTGTGCTTCCTAGCTGTTTTTATAAAATCACTGAATCAAATCTAACTCTGATTACATCAGAGAAGGCCAGGTACCCTACACCATAACAGGGGTTTTTGAAATTTTGACTTGTCTACTTAAAGATCACCAAAATCTGATAACAAGGTCAATTACGTCCCTGGGTGGGATTGAACCACCAACCTTTTGGTTAATAGCCGTACACACTAACTGATTGCGCCACAGCGACACTTTCCAAAAGTACATACTGACAAAGGCTAATAAGCATTCATCTAGAACGTTTCCTAGAAAACTTTAAAAAGTCAATAATCTGGAGAGTTTTTGTAAGATGTTTCTTCCATCAACCAATGAAGAAACGCATTGGTACTTTCCCATGATGAGTGAGTGCTTCAGGATCTCTTGCACTTACATGTGCAGCAGAGTACTGCAATGGAAGCATGCTGGGCCCATAACCCAGAGGTAGGCAGATTGAAACTATCCTCTGCTATATGCATTTTTTTTTGTTAATTAAAGTAATCCAAAACTGGGATTGATATTTTTGCTCTTTTATTTTTACTTAAAGTACAATAACTTTTACCATTTTAATTTGTTTTAATAGTATATTGACAGTATTGTTTTCTTTCAAAAATCCACTTAATTTTCTTTACCCTATTATTAAAATGGTAATTGACAAAAACAAACTACATTGTCACCAGAAGAGCAATACAAAATGTACAAGTGATATATTAAAATCATCTTTCCAGCTTGAATTTCAATGATGCATTGGGGCAACGATTTTGTGAGAAACATCTTCACCCTTAAATAAAGATTTTCTTAATTCCTTACCTGTGTGCTAATTAGATATCACCATGTTTTCACATTAAACAGACTTCCACATGAGAAAGCAGCAAGGATGCAGTGGCATTAATGTTTCCTGGTGTCAACCTGTATTATTTCAGTAGATATTGAAATGAGGATGCATCTTGCTGCCTTTCCAATGAAGCAAGTTTAATTTAGTAATAGGTGAAAAACCATCCCTACAAAGATGTTAATCAGATACTTGGCTTTGTGGACACTTTTCAGAGAACAAATTTGTTATCATAAAAATAAAGCCAGAAAATGAAGAGCTGTTTAATCACTCAATTGGATTTTTTTGCCAGCATATTTCTTTTTCTCTGCAAACCACTGCTAAATTGTGCTTCCTAGCTGTTTTTATAAAATCACTGAATCAAATCTAACTCTGATTACATCAGAGAAGGCCAGGTACCCTACACCATAACAGGGGTTTTTGAAATTTTGACTTGTCTACTTAAAGATCACCAAAATCTGATAACAAGGTCAATTACGTCCCTGGGTGGGATTGAACCACCAACCTTTTGGTTAATAGCCGTACACACTAACTGATTGCGCCACAGCGACACTTTGCAAAAGTACATACTGACAAAGGCTAATAAGCATTCATCTAGAACGTTTCCTAGAAAACTTTAAAAAGTCAATAATCTGGAGAGTTTTTGTAAGATGTTTCTTCCATCAACCAATGAAGAAACGCATTGGTACTTTCCCATGATGAGTGAGTGCTTCAGGATCTCTTGCACTTACATGTGCAGCAGAGTACTGCAATGGAAGCATGCTGGGCCCATAACCCAGAGGTAGGCAGATTGAAACTATCCTCTGCTATATGCATTTTTTTTTGTTAATTAAAGTAATCCAAAACTGGGATTGATATTTTTGCTCTTTTATTTTTACTTAAAGTACAATAACTTTTACCATTTTAATTTGTTTTAATAGTATATTGACAGTATTGTTTTCTTTCAAAAATCCACTTAATTTTCTTTACCCTATTATTAAAATGGTAATTGACAAAAACAAACTACATTGTCACCAGAAGAGCAATACAAAATGTACAAGTGATATATTAAAATCATCTTTCCAGCTTGAATTTCAATGATGCATTGGGGGCAACGATTTTGTGAGAAACATCTTCACCCTTAAATAAAGATTTTCTTAATTCCTTACCTGTGTGCTAATTAGATATCACCTTGTTTTCACATTAAACAGACTTCCACATGAGAAAGCAGCAAGGATGCAGTGGCGTTAATGTTTCCTGGTGTCAACCTGTATTATTTCAGTAGATATTGAAATGAGGATGCATCTTGCTGCCTTTCCAATGAAGCAAGTTTAATTTAGTAATAGGTGAAAAACCATCCCTACAAAGATGTTAATCAGATACTTGGCTTTGTGGACACTTTTCAGAGAACAAATTTGTTATCATAAAAATAAAGCCAGAAAATGAAGAGCTGTTTAATCACTCAATTGGATTTTTTTGCCAGCATATTTCTTTTTCTCTGCAAACCACTGCTAAATTGTGCTTCCTAGCTGTTTTTATAAAATCACTGAATCAAATCTAACTCTGATTACATCAGAGAAGGCCAGGTACCCTACACCATAACAGGGGTTTTTGAAATTTTGACTTGTCTACTTAAAGATCACCAAAATCTGATAACAAGGTCAATTACGTCCCTGGGTGGGATTGAACCACCAACCTTTTGGTTAATAGCCGTACACACTAACTGATTGCGCCACAGCGACACTTTGCAAAAGTACATACTGACAAAGGCTAATAAGCATTCATCTAGAATGTTTCCTAGAAAAACTTTAAATAGTCAATAATCTGGAGAGTTTTTGTAAGATGTTTCTTCCATCAACCAATGAAGAAACACATTGGTACTTTCCCATGATGAGTGAGTGCTTCAGGATCTCTTGCAATTACATGTGCAGCAGAGTACTGTAATGGAAGCATGCTTGGTCCATAACCCAGAGGTAGGCAGATTGAAACTATCCTCTGCTATATGCATTTTTTTTTGTTAATTAAAGTAAACCAAAACTGGGATTGATATTTTTGCTCTTTTATTTTTACTTAAAGTACAATAACTTTTACCATTTTAATTTGTTTTAATAGTATATTGACAGTATTGTTTTCTTTCAAAAATCCACTTAATTTTCTTTACCCGATTATTAAAATGGTAATTGACAAAAACAAACTACATTGTCACCAGAAGAGCAATACAAAATGTACAAGTGATATATTAAAATCATCTTTCCAGCTTGGATTTCAATGATGCATTGGGGCAACGATTTTGTGAGAAACATCTTCACCCTTAAATAAAGATTTTCTTAATTCCTTACCTGTGTGCTAATTAGATATCACCTTGTTTTCACATTAAACAGACTTCCACATGAGAAAACAGCAAAGATGCAGTGGCGTTAATGTTTCATGGTGTCAACCTGTATTATTTCCGTAGATATTGAAATGAGGATGCATCTTGCTGCCTTTCCAATGAAGCAAGTTTAATTTAGTAATAGGTGAAAAACCATCCCTACAAAGATGTTAATCAGATACTTGGTTTTGTGGACACTTTTCAGAGAACAAATTTGTTATCATAAAAATAAAGCCAGAAAATTAAGAGCTGTTTAATCACTCAATTGGATTTTTCTGCCAGCATTTTTCTTTTTCTCTGCAACCCACTGCTAAATTGTGCTTCCTAGCTGTTTTTTTATAAAATCACTTAATCAAATCTAACTCTGATTACATCAGAGAAGGCCAGGTACCCTACACCATAAGAGGGGGTTTGCAATTTTGACTTGTCTACTTAAATATCACCAAAATCTGACCACAAGGTCAATTACGTCCCTGGGTGGGATTGAACCACCAACTTTTGATTAATAGCTGAACACACTAACCGATTGCGCCACAGAGACACTTTGCAAAAAGTATATACTGACAAAGACTAATAAGCATTCATCTAGAACGTTTCCTAGAAAAACTTTAAAAAGTCAATAATCTGGAGAGTTTTTGTAAGATGTTTCTTCCAGCAACCAATGAAGAAACACATTGGTACTTTCACATGATGAGTGAGTGCTTCAGGATCTCTTGCACTTACATGTGCAGCAGAGTACTGCAATGGAAGCATGCTGGGCCCATAACCCAGAGGTAGGCAGATTGAAACTATCCATTGCTATATGCATTTTTTTTTTGTTCATTAAAGTAATCCAAAACTGGGATTGATATTTTAGCTTTTATTTTTACTTAAAGTACAATAACTTTTACCATTTTAATTTGTTTTAATAGTATATTGACAGTATTGTTTTCTTTCAAAAATCCACTTAATTTTCTTTACCCTATTATTAAAATGGTAATTGACAAAAACAAACTACATTGTCACCAGAAGAGCAATACAAAATGTACAAGTGATATATTAAAATCATCTTTCCAGCTTGAATTTCAATGATGCATTGGGGCAACGATTTTGTGAGAAACATCTTCACCCTTAAATAAAGATTTTCTTAATTCCTTACCTGTGTGCTAATTAGATATCACCTTGTTTTCACATTAAACAGACTTCCACATGAGAAAGCAGCAAGGATGCAGTGGCATTAATGTTTCCTGGTGTAAACCTGTATTATTTCAGTAGATATTGAAATGAGGATGCATCTTGCTGCCTTTCCAATGAAGCAAGTTTAATTTAGTAATAGGTGAAAAACCATCCCTACAAAGGTGTTAATCAGAGACTTGGCTTTGTGGACACTTTTCAGAGAACAAATTTGTTAGCATAAAAATAAAGCCAGAAAATGAAGAGCTGTTTAATCACTCAATTGGATTTTTTTGCCAGCATATTTCTTTTTCTCTGCAACCCGCTGCTAAATTGTGCTTCCTAGCTGTTTTTATAAAATCACTGAATCAAATCTAACTCTGATTACATCAGAGAAGGCCAGGTACCCTACACCATAACAGGGGTTTTCGAAATTTTGACTTGTCTACTTAAAGATCAACAAAATCTGATAACAAGGTCAATTATGTCCCTGGGTGGGATTGAACCACCAACCTTTTGGTTAATAGCTGTACACACTAACTGATTGCGCCACAGCGACACTTTGCAGAAGTACATACTGACAGAGGCTAATAAGCATTCATCTAGAACGTTTCCTATAAAAACTTTAAATAGTCAATAATCTGGAGAGTTTTTGTAAGATGTTTCTTCCATCAACCAATGAAGAAACACATTGGTACTTTCCCATGATGAGTGAGTGCTTCAGGATCTCTTGCACTTACATGTGCAGCAGAGTACTGTTATGAAAGCATGCTGGGTCCATAACCCAGAGGTAGGCAGATTGAAACTATCCTCTGCTATATGCATTTTTTTTTGTTAATTAAAGTAATCCAAAACTGGGATTGATATTTTTGCTCTTTTATTTTTACTTAAAGTACAATAACTTTTACCATTTTAATTTGTTTTAATAGTATATTGACAGTATTGTTTTCTTTCAAAAATCCAATTAATTTTCTTTACCCGATTATTAAAATGGTAATTGACAAAAACAAACTACATTGTCACCAGAAGAGCAATACAAAATGTACACGTGATATATTAAAATCATCTTTCCAGCTTGGATTTCAATGATGCATTGGGGCAACGATTTTGTGAGAAACATCTTCACCCTTAAATAAAGATTTTCTTAATTCCTTACCTGTGTGCTAATTAGATATCACCTTGTTTTCACATTAAACAGACTTCCACATGAGAAAACAGCAAAGATGCAGTGGCGTTAATGTTTCATGGTGTCAACCTGTATTATTTCCGTAGATATTGAAATGAGGATGCATCTTGCTGCCTTTCCAATGAAGTAAGTTTAATTTAGTAATAGGTGAAAAACCATCCCTACAAAGATGTTAATCAGATACTTGGTTTTGTGGACACTTTTCAGAGAACAAATTTGTTATCATAAAAATAAAGCCAGAAAATTAAGAGCTGTTTAATCACTCAATTGGATTTTTCTGCCAGCATTTTTCTTTTTCTCTGCAACCCACTGCTAAATTGTGCTTCCTAGCTGTTTTTTTATAAAATCACTTAATCAAATCTAACTGATTACATCAGAGAAGGCCAGGTACCCTACACCATAAGAGGGGGTTTGCAATTTTGACTTGTCTACTTAAATATCACCAAAATCTGACCACAAGGTCAATTACGTCCCTGGGTGGGATTGAACCACCAACCTTTTGATTAATAGCTGAACACACTAACCGATTGCGCCACAGAGACACTTTGCAAAAAGTATATACTGACAAAGACTAATAAGCATTCATCTAGAACGTTTCCTAGAAAAACTTTAAAAAGTCAATAATCTGGAGAGTTTTTGTAAGATGTTTCTTCCAGCAACCAATGAAGAAACACATTGGTACTTTCACATGATGAGTGAGTGCTTCAGGATCTCTTGCACTTACATGTGCAGCAGAGTACTGCAATGGAAGCATGCTGGGCCCATAACCCAGAGGTAGGCAGATTGAAACTATCCATTGCTATATGCATTTTTTTTTTGTTCATTAAAGTAATCCAAAACTGGGATTGATATTTTAGCTTTTATTTTTACTTAAAGTACAATAACTTTTACCATTTTAATTTGTTTTAATAGTATATTGACAGTATTGTTTTCTTTCAAAAATCCACTTAATTTTCTTTACCCTATTATTAAAATGGTAATTGACAAAAACAAACTACATTGTCACCAGAAGAGCAATACAAAATGTACAAGTGATATATTAAAATCATCTTTCCAGCTTGAATTTCAATGATGCATTGGGGCAACGATTTTGTGAGAAACATCTTCACCCTTAAATAAAGATTTTCTTAATTCCTTACCTGTGTGCTAATTAGATATCACCTTGTTTTCACATTAAACAGACTTCCACATGAGAAAGCAGCAAGGATGCAGTGGCATTAATGTTTCCTGGTGTAAACCTGTATTATTTCAGTAGATATTGAAATGAGGATGCATCTTGCTGCCTTTCCAATGAAGCAAGTTTAATTTAGTAATAGGTGAAAAACCATCCCTACAAAGGTGTTAATCAGAGACTTGGCTTTGTGGACACTTTTCAGAGAACAAATTTGTTAGCATAAAAATAAAGCCAGAAAATGAAGAGCTGTTTAATCACTCAATTGGATTTTTTTGCCAGCATATTTCTTTTTCTCTGCAACCCGCTGCTAAATTGTGCTTCCTAGCTGTTTTTATAAAATCACTGAATCAAATCTAACTCTGATTACATCAGAGAAGGCCAGGTACCCTACACCATAACAGGGGTTTTCGAAATTTTGACTTGTCTACTTAAAGATCAACAAAATCTGATAACAAGGTCAATTATGTCCCTGGGTGGGATTGAACCACCAACCTTTTGGTTAATAGCTGTACACACTAACTGATTGCGCCACAGCAACACTTTGCAGAAGTACATACTGACAGAGGCTAATAAGCATTCATCTAGAACGTTTCCTATAAAAACTTTAAATAGTCAATAATCTGGAGAGTTTTTGTAAGATGTTTCTTCCATCAACCAATGAAGAAACACATTGGTACTTTCCCATGATGAGTGAGTGCTTCAGGATCTCTTGCACTTACATGTGCAGCAGAGTACTGTTATGAAAGCATGCTGGGTCCATAACCCAGAGGTAGGCAGATTGAAACTATCCTCTGCTATATGCATTTTTTTTTGTTAATTAAAGTAATCCAAAACTGGGATTGATATTTTTGCTCTTTTATTTTTACTTAAAGTACAATAACTTTTACCATTTTAATTTGTTTTAATAGTATATTGACAGTATTGTTTTCTTTCAAAAATCCAATTAATTTTCTTTACCCGATTATTAAAATGGTAATTGACAAAAACAAACTACATTGTCACCAGAAGAGCAATACAAAATGTACAAGTGATATATTAAAATCATCTTTCCAGCTTGAATTTCAATGATGCATTGGGGCAACGATTTTGTGAGAAACATCCTTACCCTTAAATAAAGATTTTCTTAATTCCTTACCTGTGTGCTAATTAGATATCACTTTGTTTTCACATTAAACAGACTTCCACATGAGAAAACAGCAAAGATGCAGTGGCGTTAATGTTTCCTGGTGTCAACCTGTATTATTTCCGTAGATATTGAAATGAGGATGCATCTTGCTGCCTTTCCAATGAAGCAAGTTTAATTTAGTAATAGGTGAAAAACCATCCCTACAAAGATGTTAATCAGATACTTGGCTTTGTGGACACTTTTCAGAGAACAAATTTGTTATCATAAAAATAAAGCCAGAAAATGAAGAGCTGTTTAATCACTCAATTGGATTTTTCTGCCAGCATTTTTCTTTTTCTCTGCAACCCACTGCTAAATTGTGCTTCCTAGCTGTTTTTTTTTTATAAAATCACTTAATCAAATCTAACTCTGATTACATCAGAGAAGGCCAGGTACCCTACACCATAAGAGGGGTTTTGCAATTTTGACTTGTCTACTTAAATATTACCAAAATCTGATCACAAGGTCAATTATGTCCCTGGGTGGGATTGAACCACCAACCTTTTGATTAATAGCTGAACACACTAACCGATTGCACCACAGAGACACTTTGCAAAAATTATATACTGACAAAGACTAATAAGCATTCATCTAGAACGTTTCCTAGAAAAACTTTAAAAAGTCAATAATCTGGAGAGTTTTTGTAAGATGTTTCTTCCAGCAACCAATGAAGAAACACATTGGTACTTTCGCATGATGAGTGAGTGCTTCAGGATCTCTTGCACTTACATGTGCAGCAGAGTACTGCACTGGAAGCATGCTGGGCCCATAACCCAGAGGTAGGCAGATTGAAACTATCCTTTGCTATATGCATTTTTTTTTTGTTCATTAAAGTAATCCAAAACTGGGATTGATATTTTAGCTTTTATTTTTACTTAAAGTACAATAACTTTTACCATTTTAATTTGTTTTAATAGTATATTGACAGTATTGTTTTCTTTCAAAAATCCAATTAATTTTCTTTACCCGATTATTAAAATGGTAATTGACAAAAACAAACTACATTGTCACCAGAAGAGCAATACAAAATGTACAAGTGATATATTAAAATCATCTTTCCAGCTTGAATTTCAATGATGCATTGGGGCAACGATTTTGTGAGAAACATCTTCACCCTTAAATAAAGATTTTCTTAATTCCTTACCTGTGTGCTAATTAGATATCACCTTGTTTTCACATTAAACAGACTTCCACATGAGAAAACAGCAAAGATGCAGTGGCGTTAATGTTTCCTGGTGTCAACCTGTATTATTTCCGTAGATATTGAAATGAGGATGCATCTTGCTGCCTTTCCAATGAAGCAAGTTTAATTTAGTAATAGGTGAAAAACCATCCCTACAAAAATGTTAATCAGATACTTGGCTTTGTGGACACTTTTCAGAGAACAAATTTGTTATCATAAAAATAAAGCCAGAAAATGAAGAGCTGTTTAATCACTCAATTGGATTTTTCTGCCAGCATTTTTCTTTTTCTCTGCAACCCACTGCTAAATTGTGCTTCCTAGCTGTTTTTTTATAAAATCACTTAATCAAATCTAACTCTGATTACATCAGAGAAAGCCAGGTACCCTACACCATAAGAGAGGGTTTGCAATTTTGACTTGTCTACTTAAATATCACCAAAGTCTGATCACAAGGTCAATTACGTCCCTGGGTGGGATTGAACCACCAACCTTTTGATTAATAGCTGAACACACTAACAGATTGCGCCACAGAGACACTTTGCAAAAAGTCCATACTGACAAAGACTAATAAGCATTCATCTAGAACGTTTCCTAGAAAAACTTTAAAAAGTCAATAATCTGGAGAGTTTTTGTAAGATGTTTCTTCCAGCAACCAATGAAGAAACACATTGGTACTTTCGCATGATGAGTGAGTGCTTCAGGATCTCTTGCACTTAAATGTGCAGCAGAGTACTGCAATGGAAGCATGCTGGGCCCATAACCCAGAGGTAGGCAGATTGAAACTATCCTTTGCTATATGCATTTTTTTTTGTTCATTAAAGTAATCCAAAACTGGGATTGATATTTTAGCTTTTATTTTTACTTAAAGTACAATAACTTTTACCATTTTAATTTGTTTTAATAGTATATTGACAGCATTGTTTTCTTTCAAAAATCCACTTAATTTTCTTTACCCTATTATTAAAATGGTAATTGACAAAAACAAACTACATTGTCACCAGAAGAGCAATACAAAATGTACAAGTGATACATTAAAATCATCTTTCCAGCTTGAATTTCAATGATGCATTGGGGCAACGATTTTGTGAGAAACATCTTCACCCTTAAATAAAGATTTTCTTAATTCCTTACCTGTGTGCTAATTAGATATCACCTTGTTTTCACATTAAACAGACTTCCACATGAGAAAGCAGCAAGGATGCAGTGGCGTTAATGTTTCCTGGTGTCAACCGGTATTATTTCAGTAGATATTGAAATGAGGATGCATCTTGCTGCCTTTCCAATGAAGCAAGTTTAATTTAGTAATAGATGAAAAACCATCCCTACAAATATGTTAATCAGATACTTGGCTTTGTGGACACTTTTCAGAGAACAAATTAGTTAGCATAAAAATAAAGCCAGAAAATGAAGAGCTGTTTAATCACTCAATTGGATTTTTCTGCCAGCATATTTCTTTTTCTCTGCAACCCACTGCTAAATTGTGCTTCCTAGCTGTTTTTATAAAATCACTGAATCAAATCTAACTACATCAGAGAAGGCCAGGTACCCTACACCATAACAGGGGGTTTGAAATTTTGACTTGTCTACTTAAAGATCACCAAAATCTGATAACAAGGTCAATTAAGTCCCTGGGTGGGATTGAACCACCAACCTTTTGGTTAATAGCCTTACACACTAACTGATTGCGCCACAGAGACACTTTGCAAAAGTACATACTGACAAAGGCTAATAAGCATTCATCTAGAATGATTCCAAGAAACATTTTAAAAAGTCAATAATGTGGAGAGTTTTTGTAAGATGTTTCTTCCATCAACCAATGAAGAAACACATTGGTACTTTCCCATGATGAGTGAGTGCTTCAGGATCTTTTGCACTTACATGTGCAGCAGAGTACTGTAATGGAAGCATGCTGGGTCCATAACCCAGAGGTAGGCAGATTGAAACTATCCTCTGCTATATGCATTTTTTTTTTGTTAATTAAAGTAATCCAAAACTGGGATTGATATTTTTGCTCTTTTATTTTTACTTAAAGTACAATAACTTTTACCATTTTAATTTGTTTTAATAGTATATTGACAGTATTGTTTTCTTTCAAAAATCCACTTAATTTTCTTTACCCGATTATTAAAATGGTAATTGACAAAAACAAACTACATTGTCACCAGAAGAGCAATACAAAATGTACAAGTGATATATTAAAATCATCTTTCCAGCTTGAATTTCAATGATGCATTGGGGCAACGATTTTGTGAGAAACATCTTCACCCTTAAATAAATATTTTCTTAATTCCTTACCTGTGTGCTAATTAGATATCACCTTGTTTTCACATTAAACAGACTTTCACATGAGAAAACAGCAAAGATGCAGTGGCGTTAATGTTTCCTGGTGTCAACCTGTATTATTTCCGTAGATATTGAAATGAGGATGCATCTTGCTGCCTTTCCAATGAAGCAAGTTTAATTTAGTAATAGGTGAAAAACCATCCCTACAAAGATGTTAATCAGATACTTGGCTTTGTGGACACTTTTCAGAGAACAAATTTGTTATCATAAAAATAAAGCCAGAAAATGAAGAGCTGTTTAATCACTCAATTGGATTTTTCTGCCAGCATTTTTCTTTTTCTCTGCAACCCACTGCTAAATTGTGCTTCCTAGCTGTTTTTTTATAAAATCACTTAATCAAATCTAACTCTGATTACATCAGAGAAGGCCAGGTACCCTACACCATAACAGGGGGTTTGAAATTTTGACTTGTCTACTTAAAGATCACCAAAATCTGATAACAAGGTCAATTAAGTCCCTGGGTGGGATTGAACCACCAACCTTTTGGTTAATAGCCTTACACACTAACTGATTGCGCCACAGCGACACTTTGTGAAAGTACATACTGACAAAGGCTAATAAGCATTCATCTAGAACGATTCCTAAAAACATTTTAAAAAGTCAATAATGTGGAGAGTTTTTGTAAGATGTTTCTTCCATCAACCAATGAAGAAACACATTGGTACTTTCCCATGATGAGTGAGTGCTTCAGTATCTCTTGCACTTACATGTGCAGCAGAGTACTCTAATGGAAGCATGCTGTGTCCATAACCCAGAGGTAGGCAGATTGAAACTATCCTCTGCTATATGCATTTTTTTTTTGTTAATTAAAGTAATCCAAAACTGGGATTGATATTTTTGCTCTTTTATTTTTACTTAAAGTACAATAACTTTTACCATTTTAATTTGTTTTAATAGTATATTGACAGTATTGTTTTCTTTCAAAAATCCAATTAATTTTCTTTACCCGATTATTAAAATGGTAATTGACAAAAACAAACTACATTGTCACCAGAAGAGCAATACAAAATGTACAAGTGATATATTAAAATCATCTTTCCAGCTTGAATTTCAATGATGCATTGGGGCAACGATTTTGTGAGAAACATCTTCACCCTTAAATAAATATTTTCTTAATTCCTTACCTGTGTGCTAATTAGATATCACCTTGTTTTCACATTAAACATACTTCCACATGAGAAAGCAGCAAGGATGCAGTGGCGTTAATGTTTCCTGGTGTCAACCGGTATTATTTCAGTAGATATTGAAATGAGGATGCATCTTGCTGCCTTTCCAATGAAGCAAGTTTAATTTAGTAATAGGTGAAAAACCATCCCTACAAAGGTGTTAATCAGAGACTTGGCTTTGTGGACACTTTTCAGAGAACAAATTTGTTAGCATAAAAATAAAGCCAGAAAATGAAGAGCTGTTTAATCACTCAATTGGATTTTTTTGCCAGCATATTTCTTTTTCTCTGCAACCCACTGCTAAATTGTGCTTCCTAGCTGTTTTTATAAAATCACTGAATCAAATCTAACTCTGATTACATCAGAGAAGGCCAGGTACCCTACACCATAACAGGGGTTTTCGAAATTTTGACTTGTCTACTTAAAGATCAACAAAATCTGATAACAAGGTCAATTATGTCCCTGGGTGGGATTGAATCACCAACCTTTTGGTTAATAGCTGTACACACTAACTGATTGCGCCACAGCGACACTTTGCAAAAGTACATACTGACAAAGGCTAATAAGCATTCATCTAGAACGTTTCCTATAAAAACTTTAAATAGTCAATAATCTGGAGAGTTTTTGTAAGATGTTTCTTCCATCAACCAATGAAGAAACACATTGGTACTTTCCCATGATGAGTGAGTGCTTCAGGATCTCTTGCACTTACATGTGCAGCAGAGTACTGTTATGAAAGCATGCTGGGTCCACAACCCAGAGGTAGGCAGATTGAAACTATCCTCTGCTATATGCATTTTTTTTTTGTTAATTAAAGTAATCCAAAACTGGGATTGATATTTTTGCTCTTTTATTTTTACTTAAAGTACAATAACTTTTACCATTTTAATTTGTTTTAATAGTATATTGACAGTATTGTTTTCTTTCAAAAATCCAATTAATTTTCTTTACCCGATTATTAAAATGGTAATTGACAAAAACAAACTACATTGTCACCAGAAGAGCAATACAAAATGTACAAGTGATATATTAAAATCATCTTTCCAGCTTGAATTTCAATGATGCATTGGGGCAACGATTTTGTGAGAAACATCCTTACCCTTAAATAAAGATTTTCTTAATTCCTTACCTGTGTGCTAATTAGATATCACTTTGTTTTCACATTAAACAGACTTCCACATGAGAAAACAGCAAAGATGCAGTGGCGTTAATGTTTCCTGGTGTCAACCTGTATTATTTCCGTAGATATTGAAATGAGGATGCATCTTGCTGCCTTTCCAATGAAGCAAGTTTAATTTAGTAATAGGTGAAAAACCATCCCTACAAAGATGTTATTCAGATACTTGGCTTTGTGGACACTTTTCAGAGAACAAATTTGTTATCATAAAAATAAAGCCAGAAAATGAAGAGCTGTTTAATCACTCAATTGGATTTTTCTGCCAGCATTTTTCTTTTTCTCTGCAACCCACTGCTAAATTGTGCTTCCTAGCTGTTTTTTTTTATAAAATCACTTAATCAAATCTAACTCTGATTACATCAGAGAAGGCCAGGTACCCTACACCATAAGAGGGGTTTTGCAATTTTGACTTGTCTACTTAAATATTACCAAAATCTGATCACAAGGTCAATTACGTCCCTGGGTGGGATTGAACCACCAACCTTTTGATTAATAGCTGAACACACTAACCGATTGCGCCACAGAGACACTTTGCAAAAAGTACATACTGACAAAGACTAATAAGCATTCATCTAGAACGTTTCCTAGAAAAACTTTAAAAAGTCAATAATCTGGAGAGTTTTTGTAAGATGTTTCTTCCAGCAACCAATGAAGAAACACATTGGTACTTTCGCATGATGAGTGAGTGCTTCAGGATCTCTTGCACTTACATGTGCAGCAGAGTACTGCACTGGAAGCATGCTGGGCCCATAACCCAGAGGTAGGCAGATTGAAACTATCCTTTGCTATATGCATTTTTTTTTTGTTCATTAAAGTAATCCAAAACTGGGATTGATATTTTAGCTTTTATTTTTACTTAAAGTACAATAACTTTTACCATTTTAATTTGTTTTAATAGTATATTGACAGTATTGTTTTCTTTCAAAAATCCAATTAATTTTCTTTACCCGATTATTAAAATGGTAATTGACAAAAACAAACTACATTGTCACCAGAAGAGCAATACAAAATGTACAAGTGATATATTAAAATCATCTTTCCAGCTTGAATTTCAATGATGCATTGGGGCAACGATTTTGTGAGAAACGTCTTCACCCTTAAATAAAGATTTTCTTAATTCCTTACCTGTGTGCTAATTAGATATCACCTTGTTTTCACATTAAACAGACTTCCACATGAGAAAACAGCAAAGATGCAGTGGCGTTAATGTTTCCTGGTGTCAACCTGTATTATTTCCGTAGATATTGAAATGAGGATGCATCTTGCTGCCTTTCCAATGAAGCAAGTTTAATTTAGTAATAGGTGAAAAACCATCCCTACAAAAATGTTAATCAGATACTTGGCTTTGTGGACACTTTTCAGAGAACAAATTTGTTATCATAAAAATAAAGCCAGAAAATGAAGAGCTGTTTAATCACTCAATTGGATTTTTCTGCCAGCATTTTTCTTTTTCTCTGCAACCCACTGCTAAATTGTGCTTCCTAGCTGTTTTTTTATAAAATCACTTAATCAAATCTAACTCTGATTACATCAGAGAAGGCCAGGTACCCTACACCATAAGAGAGGGTTTGCAATTTTGACTTGTCTACTTGTATATATCACCAAAATCTGATCACAAGGTCAATTACGTCCCTGGGTGGGATTGAACCACCAACCTTTTGATTAATAGCTGAACACACTAACAGATTGCGCCACAGAGACACTTTGCAAAAAGTGCATACTGACAAAGACTAATAAGCATTCATCTAGAACGTTTCCTAGAAAAACTTTAAAAAGTCAATAATCTGGAGAGTTTTTGTAAGATGTTTCTTCCAGCAACCAATGAAGAAACACATTGGTACTTTCGCATGATGAGTGAGTGCTTCAGGATCTCTTGCACTTAAATGTGCAGCAGAGTACTGCAATGGAAGCATGCTGGGCCCATAACCCAGAGGTAGGCAGATTGAAACTAACCTTTGCTATATGCATTTTTTTTTTGTTCATTAAAGTAATCCAAAACTGGGATTGATATTTTAGCTTTTATTTTTACTTAAAGTACAATAACTTTTACCATTTTAATTTGTTTTAATAGTATATTGACAGTATTGTTTTCTTTCAAAAATCCACTTAATTTTCTTTACCCTATTATTAAAATGGTAATTGACAAAAACAAACTACATTGTCACCAGAAGAGCAATACAAAATGTACAAGTGATACATTAAAATCATCTTTCCAGCTTGAATTTCAATGATGCATTGGGGCAACGATTTTGTGAGAAACATCTTCACCCTTAAATAAAGATTTTCTTAATTCCATACCTGTGTGCTAATTAGATATCACCTTGTTTTCACATTAAACAGACTTCCACATGAGAAAACAGCAAAGATGCAGTGGCGTTAATGTTTCCTGGTGTCAACCTGTATTATTTCCGTAGATATTGAAATGAGGATGCATCTTGCTGCCTTTCCAATGAAGCAAGTTTAATTTAGTAATAGGTGAAAAATCATCCCTACAAAAATGTTAATCAGATACTTGGCTTTGTGGACACTTTTCAGAGAACAAATTTGTTATCATAAAAATAAAGCCAGAAAATGAAGAGCTGTTTAATCACTCAATTGGATTTTTCTGCCAGCATTTTTCTTTTTCTCTGCAACCCACTGCTAAATTGTGCTTCCTAGCTGTTTTTTTATAAAATCACTTAATCAAATCTAACTCTGATTACATCAGAGAAGGCCAGGTACCCTACACCATAAGAGAGGGTTTGCAATTTTGACTTGTCTACTTAAATATCACCAAAATCTGATCACAAGGTCAATTACGTCCCTGGGTGGGATTGAACCACCAACCTTTTGATTAATAGCTGAACACACTAACAGATTGCGCCACAGAGACACTTTGCAAAAAGTCCATACTGACAAAGACTAATAAGCATTCATCTAGAACGTTTCCTAGAAAAACTTTAAAAAGTCAATAATCTGGAGAGTTTTTGTAAGATGTTTCTTCCAGCAACCAATGAAGAAACACATTGGTACTTTCGCATGATGAGTGAGTGCTTCAGGATCTCTTGCACTTAAATGTGCAGCAGAGTATTGCAATGGAAGCATGCTGGGCCCATAACCCAGAGGTAGGCAGATTGAAACTATCCTTTGCTATATGCATTTTTTTTTTGTTCATTAAAGTAATCCAAAACTGGGATTGATATTTTAGCTTTTATTTTTACTTAAAGTACAATAACTTTTACCATTTTAATTTGTTTTAATAGTATATTGACAGTATTGTTTTCTTTCAAAAATCCACTTAATTTTCTTTACCCTATTAATAAAATGGTAATTGACAAAAACAAACTACATTGTCACCAGAAGAGCAATACAAAATGTACAAGTGATACATTAAAATCATCTTTCCAGCTTGAATTTCAATGATGCATTGGGGCAACGATTTTGTGAGAAACATCTTCACCCTTAAATAAAGATTTTCTTAATTCCTTACCTGTGTGCTAATTAGATATCACCTTGTTTTCACATTAAACAGACTTCCACATGAGAAAGCAGCAAGGATGCAGTGGCGTTAATGTTTCCTGGTGTCAACCTGTATTATTTCAGTAGATATTGAAATGAGGATGCATCTTGCTGCCTTTCCAATGAAGCAAGTTTAATTTAGTAATAGATGAAAAACCATCCCTACAAATATGTTAATCAGATACTTGGCTTTGTGGACACTTTTCAGAGAACAAATTAGTTAGCATAAAAATAAAGCCAGAAAATGAAGAGCTGTTTAATCACTCAATTGGATTTTTCTGCCAGCATTTTTATTTTTCTCTGCAACCCACTGCTAAATTGTGCTTCCTAGCTGTTTTTATAAAATCACTGAATCAAATCTAACTACATCAGAGAAGGCCAGGTACCCTACACCATAACAGGGGGTTTGAAATTTTGACTTGTCTACTTAAAGATCACCAAAATCTGATAACAAGGTCAATTAAGTCCCTGGGTGGGATTGAACCACCAACCTTTTGGTTAATAGCCTTACACACTAACTGATTGCGCCACAGCAACACTTTGCAAAAGTACATACTGACAAAGGCTAATAAGCATTCATCTAGAACGATTCCTAGAAACATTTTAAAAAGTCAATAATGTGGAGAGTTTTTGTAAGATGTTTCTTCCATCAACCAATGAAGAAACACATTGGTACTTTCCCATGATGAGTGAGTGCTTCAGGATCTTTTGCACTTACATGTGCAGCAGAGTACTGTAATGGAAGCATGCTGGGTCCATAACCCAGAGGTAGGCAGATTGAAACTATCCTCTGCTATATGCATTTTTTTTTTGTTAATTAAAGTAATCCAAAACTGGGATTGATATTTTTGCTCTTTTATTTTTACTTAAAGTACAATAACTTTTACCATTTTAATTTGTTTTAATAGTATATTGACAGTATTGTTTTCTTTCAAAAATCCACTTAATTTTCTTTACCCGATTATTAAAATGGTAATTGACAAAAACAAACTACATTGTCACCAGAAGAGCAATACAAAATGTACAAGTGATATATTAAAATCATCTTTCCAGCTTGAATTTCAATGATGCATTGGGGCAACGATTTTGTGAGAAACATCTTCACCCTTAAATAAATATTTTCTTAATTCCTTACCTGTGTGCTAATTAGATATCACCTTGTTTTCATA
Source organism: Pseudophryne corroboree (assembly GCF_028390025.1). Classification (NCBI taxonomy): domain Eukaryota; kingdom Metazoa; phylum Chordata; class Amphibia; order Anura; family Myobatrachidae; genus Pseudophryne; species Pseudophryne corroboree. The sequence continues at coordinate 86,024 of NW_026967943.1, forward strand.
TTAAACAGACTTTCACATGAGAAAACAGCAAAGATGCAGTGGCGTTAATGTTTCCTGGTGTCAACCTGTATTATTTCCGTAGATATTGAAATGAGGATGCATCTTGCTGCCTTTCCAATGAAGCAAGTTTAATTTAGTAATAGGTGAAAAACCATCCCTACAAAGATGTTAATCAGATACTTGGCTTTGTGGACACTTTTCAGAGAACAAATTTGTTATCATAAAAATAAAGCCAGAAAATGAAGAGCTGTTTAATCACTCAATTGGATTTTTCTGCCAGCATTTTTCTTTTTCTCTGCAACCCACTGCTAAATTGTGCTTCCTAGCTGTTTTTTTATAAAATCACTTAATCAAATCTAACTCTGATTACATCAGAGAAGGCCAGGTACCCTACACCATAAGAGGGGGTTTGAAATTTTGACTAGTCTACTTAAAGATCACCAAAATCTGATAACAAGGTCAATTACATCCCTGGGTGGGATTGAACCACCAACCCTTTGATTAACAACCAAACACACTAACCGATTGCGCCACAGAGACACTTTGCAAACTTCCATACTGACAAAGGCTAATAAGCATTCATCTAGAACGTTTCCTAGAAAAACTTTAAAAAGTCAATAATCTGGAGAGTTTTTGTAAGATGTTTCTTCCATCAACCAACGAAGAAACACATTGGTACTTTCCCATGATGAGTGAGTGCTTCAGGATCTCTTGCACTTACATGTGCAGCAGAGTACTGCATTGGAAACATGCTGGGCCCATAACCCAGAGGTAGGCAGATTGAAACTATCCTCTGCTATATGCATTTTTTATTGTTAATTAAAGTAATCCAAAACTGGGATTGATATTTTTGCTCTTTTATTTTTACTTAAAGTACAATAACTTTTACCATTTTAATTTGTTTTAATAGTATATAGACAGTATTGTTTTCTTTCAAAAATCCAATTAATTTTCTTTACCCTATTATTATAATGGTAATTGACAAAAACAAACTACATTGTCACCAGAAGAGCAATACAAAATGTACAAGTGATATATTAAAATCATCTTTCCAGCTTGAATTTCAATGATGCATTGGGGCAACGATTTTGTGAGAAACATCTTCACCCTTAAATAAAGATTTTCTTAATTCCTTACCTGTGTGCTAATTAGATATCACCTTGTTTTCACATTAAACAGACTTCCACATGAGAAAGCAGCAAGGATGCAGTGGCATTAATGTTTCCTGGTGTAAACCTGTATTATTTCAGTAGATATTGAAATGAGGATGCATCTTGCTGCCTTTCCAATGAAGCAAGTTTAATTTAGTAATAGGTGAAAAACCATCCCTACAAAGGTGTTAATCAGAGACTTGGCTTTGTGGACACTTTTCAGAGAACAAATTTGTTAGCATAAAAATAAAGCCAGAAAATGAAGAGCTGTTTAATCACTCAATTGGATTTTTTTGCCAGCATATTTCTTTTTCTCTGCAACTCACTGCTAAATTGTGCTTCCTAGCTGTTTTTATAAAATCACTGAATCAAATCTAACTCTGATTACATCAGAGAAGGCCAGGTACCCTACACCATAACAGGGGGTTTGAAATTTTGACTTGTCTACTTAAAGATCACCAAAATCTGATAACAAGGTCAATTACGTCCCTGGGTGGGATTGAACCACCAACCTTTTGGTTAATAACCATACACACAGACTGATTGCGCCACAGCGACACTTTGCGAAAGTACATACTGACAAAGGCTAATAAGCATTCATCTAGAACGTTTCCTAGAAACATTTTAAAAAGTCAATAATGTGGAGAGTTTTTGTAAGATGTTTCTTCCATCAACCAATGAAGAAACACATTGGAACTTTCCCATGATAAGTGAGTGCTTCAGGACCTCTTGCACTTACATGTGCAGCAGAGTACTGTAATGGAAGCATGCTGGGTCCATAACCCAGAGGTAGGCAGATTGAAACTATCCTCTGCTATATGCATTTTTTTTTGTTAATTAAAGTAATCCAAAACTGGGATTGATATTTTTGCTCTTTTATTTTTACTTAAAGTACAATAACTTTTACCATTTTAATTTGTTTTAATAGTATATTGACAGTATTGTTTTCTTTCAAAAATCCAATTAATTTTCTTTACCCGATTATTAAAATGGTAATTAACAAAAACAAACTACATTGTCACCAGAAGAGCAATACAAAATGTACAAGTGATATATTAAAATCATCTTTCCAGCTTGAATTTCAATGATGCATTGGGGCAACGATTTTGTGAGAAACATCTTCACCCTTTAATAAAGATTTTCTTAATTCCTTACCTGTGTGCTAATTAGATATCACCTTGTTTTCACATTAAACAGACTTCCACATGAGAAAGCAGCAAGGATGCAGTGGCGTTAATGTTTCCTGGTGTCAACCTGTATTATTTCAGTAGATATTGAAATGAGGATGCATCTTGCTGCCTTTCCAATGAAGCAAGTTTAATTTAGTAATAGGTGAAAAACCATCCAAGAGCTGTTTAATCACTCAATTGGATTTTTTTGCCAGCATATTTCTTTTTCTCTGCAACCCACTGCTAAATTGTGCTTCCTAGCTGTTTTTATAAAATCACTGAATCAAATCTAACTCTGATTACATCAGAGAAGTCTAAATACCTAACACCATAACAGGGGGTTTGAAATTTTGACTTGTCTACTTAAAGATCACCAAAATCTGATAACAAAGTCAATTACATCCCTAGGTGGGATTGAACCACCAACCTTTTGGTTAATAGCCATACACACTAACTGATTGCGCCACAGCGACACTTTGCAAAATTACATACTGACAAAGGCTAATAAACAATCATCTAGAACGTTTCCTAGAAAAACTTTAAAAAGTCAATAATCTGGAGTGTTTTTGTAAGATGTTTCTGCCATCAACCAATGAAGAAACACATTGGTACTTTCCGATGATGAGTGAGTGCTTCAGGATCTCTTGCACTTACATGTGCAGCAGAGTACTGCAATGGAAGCATGCTGGGCCCATAACCCAGAGGTAGAAAGATTGAAACTATCCTCTGCTATATGCATTTTTTTTGTTAATTAAAGTAATCCAAAACTGGGATTGATATTTTTGCTCTTTTATTTTTACTTAAAGTACAATAACTTTTACCATTTTAATTTGTTTTAATAGTATATTGACAGTATTGTTTTCTTTCAAAAATTCACTTAATTTTCTTTTCTGTGTGCTAATTAGATATCACCTTGTTTTCACATTAAATAGACTTCCACATGAGAAAGCAGCAAGGATGCAGTGGCGTTAATGTTTCCTGGTGGTAGTGGGGGACTGTGTTTGTGCTTTCCTCTGGTCAGCTCTGGTAAAAGTCAGATTTCTTTGACTCAGATCTTCCTCTAGCCTTGTTCTTCTTTCGAGAGTTCCCTTGTGCTGCCTCAGTTGGATTTCCTTCACTTAACAGGGGGGTACCCGAGCAGCGACCTTCCCCAGCTCTAGCCCAACTCCTACTTACCTGCCAGGTGAGATACTATGATCATGAAGGTGCTTCTCCCAGGGAAAGGCTCACCCATTGCACTCTGGGTGTGCTGCTCCTGCGATTTCCCCAAATGTGGGAAACTTGACTGCATAATTTGTGTTTCCCCTGGTCGGCTCTAGTATAATTCAGATCTCTTTGTCTCAGGTCTCTCTCCAGCCTAGTTTGCTGTCTGTTTCCACTTCTCTTTTCTTAAACCGCTCCCTTCTATGCCCTTGCGCACCTTAATTAAATCTAACTCTGATTACGTCAGAGAAGGCCAGGTACCCTACACCATAAGAGGGGGTTTGAAATTTTGACTTGTCTACTTAAAGATCACCAAAATCTGATCACAAGGTCAATTACATCACTGGGTGGGAACCTTTTGGTTAATAGCCCATGTAAGTCCAAGAGATCCTGAAGCACTCACTCATCATGGGAATGTACCAATGTGTTTCTTACAAAAATTCTCCAGATTATTGACTTTTTAAAGTTTTTCTAGGAAACGTTCTAGATGAATGCTTATTAGCCTTTGTCAGTATGTACTTTTGCAAAGTGTCGCTGTGGCGCAATCAGTTAGTGTGTATGGCTATTAACCTAAAGGTTGGTGATTCAATCCCACAGAGGGACGTAATAGACCTTGTTATCAGATTTTGGTGATCTTTAAGTAGACAAGTCAAAATTTCAAACCCCCTCTTAAGGTGTAGGGTACCCGGCCTTCTCTGATGTAATCAGAATTAGATTTGATTAAGTGATTTTATAAAAAACAGCTAGGAAGCACAATTTAGCAGTGGGTTGCAGAGAAAAAAAATTATGCTGGCAGAAAAGTCCAATTGAGTGATTAAACAGCTCTTCATTTTCTGATTTTATGTTTATTCTAACAAATTTGCTCTCTGAAAAGTGTCCACAAAGCCAAGTCTCTGATTAACACCTTTGTAGGAATGGTTTTTCACCTATTACTGAATTAAACTTGCTTCATTGGAAAGGCAGCAAGATGCATCCTCATTTCAATGTCTACTGAAATAATACAGGTTGACACCAGGAAACATAAACGTCACTGCATCCTTGCTGCTTCCTCATGGGGAAGTCTGTTTAATGTGAAAACAAGGTGATATCTAATCAGCACACAGGTAAGGAATTAAGAAAATCTTTCTTTATGGGTGAAGATGTTTCTCACAAAATTGTTGCACCAAGGCATCATTGAAATTCAAGCTGGAAAGATGATTTTAATATATCACTTGTACATTTTGTATTGCTCTTCTGGTGACAATGTAGTTTGTTTTTGTCAATTACCATTTTAATAATCGGGTAAAGAAAATTAATTGGATTTTTGAAAGAAAACAATACTGTCAATATACTATTAAAACAAATTAAAATGGTAAAAGTTATTGTACTTTAAGTAAAAATAAAAGAGCAAAAATATCAATCCCAGTTTTGGATTACTTTAATTAATAAAAACAATGCATATAGCAGAGGATAGTTTCAATCTGCCTACCTCTGGGTTATGGACCCAGCATGCTTCCATTACAGTACTCTGCTGCACATGTAAGTGCAAGAGATCCTGAAGCACTCACTCATCATAGGAAAGTACCAATGTGTTTCTTCATTGGTTGATGGAAGAAACATCTTACAAAAACTCTCCACATTATTGACTTTTTAAAATGTTTCTAGGAAACGTTCTAGATGAATGCTTATTAGCCTTTGTCAGTATGTACTTTTGAAAAGTGTCGCTGTGGCGCAATCAGTTAGTGTATAAGGCTATTAACCAAAAGGTTGGTGGTTCAATCCCACCCAGGGACAAAATTGACCTTGTTATCAGATTTTGGTGATCTTTAAGTAGACAAGTCAAAATTTCAAACCCCCTCTTATGGTGTAGGGTACCTGGCCTTCTCTGATGTAATCAGAGTTAGATTTGATTAAGTGATTTTATAAAAAAAACAGCTAGGAAGCACAATTTAGCAGTGGGTTGCAGAGAAAAAGAAAAATGCTGGCAGAAAAATCCAATTGAGTGATTAAACAGCTCTTCATTTTCTGGCTTTATTTTTATGCTAACAAATTTGTTCTCTGAAAAGTGTCCACAAAGCCAAGTCTCTGATTAACACCTTTGTAGGGATGGTTTTTAACCTATTACTAAATTAAACTTGCTTCATTGGAAAGGCAGCAAGATGCATCCTCATTTCAATGTCTACTGAAATAATACAGGTTGACACCAGGAAACATTAAAGCCACTGCATCCTTGCTGCTTTCTCATGTGGAAGTCTGTTTAATGTGAAAACAAGGTGATATCTAATTAGCACACAGGTAGGGAATTAAGAAAATCTTTATTTAAGGGTGAAGATGTTTCTCACAAAATCGTTACCTCAATGCATCATTGAAATTCAAGCTGAAAAGATGATTTTAATATATCACTTGTACATTTTGTATTGCTCTTCTGGTGACAATGTAGTTTGTTTTTGTCAATTACCATTTTAATAATAGGGTAAAGAAAATTAAGTGGATTTTTGAAAGAAAACAATACTGTCAATATACTATTAAAACAAATTAAAACGGTAAAAGTTATTGTACTTTAAGTAAAAATAAAAGAGCCAAAATATCAATCCCAGTTTTGGATTACTTTAATTAACAAAAAAAATGCATATAGCAGAGGACAGTTACAATCTGCATACCTCTGGGTTATAGGCCCAGCATGCTTCCATTGTAGTCCTTTGCTGCACATGTAAGTGCAAGAGATCCTGAAGCACTCACTCATCATGGGAAAGTACCAATGTGTTTCTTCATTGGTTGATGGAAGGAACATCTTACAAAAACTCTCCAGATTATTGACTTTTTAAAGTTTTTCTAGGAAACGTTCTAGATGAATGCTTATTAACCTTTGTCAGTATGTACTTTCGCAAAGTGTCTCTGAGGCGCAAACAGTTAGCGTGTTCAGTTGTTAACCAAAAGGTTGGTGGTTCAATCCCACCTAGGGACGTAATTGACCTCGTTATCAGATTTTGGTGATCTTTAAGTAGACAAGTAAAAATTTCAAACCACCTCTTATGGTGTAGGGTACCTGGCCTTCTCTGATGTAATCAGAGTTAGATTTGATTAAGTGATTTTATAAAAAAAACAGCCACGAAGCACAATTTAGCAGTGGGTTGCAGAGAAAAAGAAATATGCTGGCAGAAAAATCCAATTGAGTGATTAAACAGCTCTTCATTTTCTGGCTTTATTTTTATGCTAACAAATTTGTGCTCTGAAAAGTGTCCACAAAGCCAAGTATCTGATTAACACCTTTGTAGGGATGGTTTTTCACCTATTATTAAATTAAACTTGCTTCATTGGAAAGGCAGCAAGTGATGTCATCCAAGCAGTGGGTCAAAGTTGGCTTCAAACCTCGTCTGCTTATGAAAAGAGAAAAGGGGTATGCAGGGCATGGCGGCCTTTTGCGGTGCTTGGATGACCCCTAGTTCGCATTAAATAATGCAGTCGAGTTTCCCACATTTGGGGAAATCACAGGGGTCAGCATACCCAGAATGCAATGAATGAACCGCACCCTGGGAGAACAGTCTTCATGACCATGGTATCTCCTATGCAAAATAAGTATGATTTGGGATAGGGCTGGGGAGGGCCGCTGCTCAGGCACATCTCTGTCAAGTAAAGGAGATTCAACTGAGGCAGCACAAGGGAACTCTCATCTGGGGACAACAACTGCAGAGAGAACACATATTTTCAGATGAACATGGGAGGGCAGAAGGCTGCCTAATACTGAAGCACCCCCAAACAACAAACCAAATGCAACAACTAGTGCAAGCATTCCTGGGGGAAGGCCTGCAGCAGATGGATTTGCATATGGCGATGTCATCCAAGCAGTGGGTCAAAGTTGGCTTCAACCCTCGTCTGCATATGAAAAGAGAAAAGGGGCGTGCAGGGCATGGCGGCCTTTTGCGGCACTTGGATGACCCCTAGTTCGCATTAAACACCTCCACCCTCCGTCGGTGTGGGGCTCATGTTGGATATGCCCCAGCCCCTGAAGCATTCAAGCTGATTTCTTGCAGCAGCTGGGCACTGTAACAGCTCCAGAGCTGCTCTGTAAGGCAAGTAAAAGGGTGTGGGCCCTGCAGCACTACCTGTAGTTCGCATTGTGCGAGACCCCTAGTTCGCATTAAACACCTCCACCCTCCTTCGGTGTGGGGCTCATGTTGGCCATGCCCCAGCCCCTGAAGCATTCACGCTGATTTCTTGCAGCAGCTGGGCACTGTAACAGCTCAAGAGCTGCTCTATAAGGCAAGTAAAAGGGTGTGGGCCCTGCAGCACTACCTGTAGTTTGCATTGTGCATTGGAAGGCACAAAGTAAGCAGACGGGAGGAGAAGTCAGGATAGTGCACAAGGGTATAGACGGGAGGGGCTCAAGAAAAAAGAAGTGGAAACAGACAGCAAACTAGGCTTCCAATGCACAATGCAAACTACAGGTAGTGCTGCAGGGCCCACACCCTTTTACTTGCCTTACAGAGCAGCTCTGGAGCTGTTTAATCACTCAATTGGATTTTTCTGCCAGCATAATTTTTCTCTTACGTCCTAGAGGATGCTGGGGACTCCGTAAGGACCATGGGGGATAGACGGGCTCCGCAGGAGACATGGGCACTTAAAGAAAGACTTTAGATCTGGGTGTGCACTGGCTCCTCCCTCTATGCCCCTCCTCCAGACCTCAGTTTACTACTGTGCCCAGAGGAGACTGGGTGCTTTTCAGGGAGCTCTCCTGAGTTTCCTGACAGAAAGTATATTTGTTAGATTTTTTTATTTTCAGGGAGCCTGCTGGCAACAGACTCCCTGCATCGAGGGGCGGAGGGGAGAGATGCACACCTACTTCTGTGAGTTGATAGGCTCTGCTTCTTAGGCTACTGTACAGCATTAGCTCCAGAGGGATCGGTACGCAGGTCTCACCCTCGCCGTCCGTCCCAGAGCCGCGCCGCCGTCCCCCTCGCAGAACCGGAAGATAGAAGCCGGGTGAGTATGAGAAGAAAAGAAGACTTCAGAGCCGGCGGAAGACTTCATGATCTTCACTGAGGTAACGCACAGCAGTAAAGCTGTGCTCCATTGCTCCCATACACCTCACACACGGCAGTCAGTGTAAGGGTGAAGGGCTCAGGGGAGACGCCCTGGGCAGCAATATAGACCTCTCTTTGGCAAAATAAATATATATGCAGCTAGGCACTGTATATATATATATATAAGAGCCCCCGCCATTTTTTTACTATATTTGAGCGGGACAGAAGCCCGTCGCTGAAGGGGTGGGGCTTCTCCCTCAGCACTCACCAGCACCATTTTCTCCACAGCACCGCTGAGGGGAAGCTCCACGGACTCTCCCCTGCTTATACCACGGTAGAAAGAGGGTCTTAAAGAAGAGGGGGGCACATAATTAGGCGCATATATATATGGAAATACAGCGCTACTGGGTAAACATAAAATTATTGTGTTTTTTTCCTGGGTCATATAGCGCTGGGGTGTGTGCTGGCATACTCTCTCTCTCTGTCTCTCCAAAGGGCCTTGTTGGGGAACTGTCCTCAGATAAGAGGATTCCCTGAGTGTATGGTGTGTCGGTACACGTGTGTCGACATGTCTGAGGTAGAAGGCTCTCCTAGAGAGGAGCAGGAGCAAATTAATGTGGTGTCTCCATCGACAACGCCGACACCTGACTGAATGGATATGTGAAATGTTTTATGTGCTAATGTAAACTTATTACACAAGAGATTAGACAAAGCTGAAGCTAGGGAACAGTCAGGGAGTCAACCCATGCCTGTCCCTATGTCGCAGGGACCTTCGGGGTCTCAAAAGCGCCCACTATCCCAAATAGTTGACACAGATACCGACACGGATTCTGACTCCAGTGTCGACTACGATGATGCAAAGTTACAGCCAAAATTGGCTAAATGTATTCGATATATGATTATTGCAATAAAAGATGTTTTGCACATCACAGAGTCCCCTGTCCCTGACACGAGGGTACACATGTATAAGGGAAAGAAACCTGAGATAACCTTTCCCCCCTCACATGAGTTGAACGAATTATGTGAAAAAGCTTGGGAATCTCCAGACAAAAAGCTGCAGATTCCCAAAAGGATTCTTATGGCGTATCCTTTCCCGCCAATGGACAGGATACGGTGGGAATCCTCCCCTAGGGTGGATAAAGCATTGACACGCTTATCCAAAAAGGTAGCGCTGCCATCCCAGGATACGGCTACCATCAGGGACCATGCTGACCGCAAGCAGGAGGTTACCCTAAAGTCCATTTACACACATTCTGGTACCTTACTCAGACCGGCAATTGCGTCGGCCGGGGTTGTAGCGCGGTGGCAGCATGGACAGATACCTTATCAGCAGAGATTGAGACCCTAGATAAGGATGCTATGTTATTGACCATAGGGCATATAAAAGATGCTGTCCTATATATGAGAGATGCTCAAAGTGACATTAGTCTACTGGGTTCTAGAATAAACGCTATGTCGATTTCTGCTAGACGAGTCCTATGGACCCGGCAATGGACAGGTGATGCCGACTCAAAAAGGCATATGGAGGTTTTACCTTACAGGGGTGAGGAATTGTTTGGGGAAGGTCTCTCGGACCTAGTCTTCACAGCTACAGCTGGTAAATCAAATTTTTTGCCTTATATTCCCTCACAGCCTAAGAAAGCACCACATTATCAAATGCAGTCCTTTCGATCACAGAGAAACAAGAAAGTACGAGGTGCGTCCTTTCTTGCCAGAGGTAAGGGCAGAGGGAAGAAGCTGCACAACACAGCTAGTTCCCAGGAACAGAAGTCCTCCCCGGCCTCTACAAAATCCACCGCATGACGCTGGGGCTCCGCTAAAGGAGTCCGCCCAGTTGGGGGCACGTCTTCGAGTTTTCAGCCACATCTGGGTTCATTCGCAGGTGGATCCCTAGGCAATAGAAATTGTTTCTCAGGGTTACAAGCTGAAATTCGAAGAGGTGCCTCCTCGCCGGTTTTTCAAATCGGCCCTACCATCTTCTCCCCAGGAAAGGGAGATAGTGTTAAATGCAATTCACAAATTGTATCTTCAACAGGTGGTGGTCAAGGTTCCCCTGCTTCAACAAGGAAAGGGAAATTATTCGACCCTGTTTGTAGTCCCAAAACCGGACGGTTTGGTCAGACCCATATTAAATTTAAAATCCCTGAACCTATACTTGAAAAGGTTCAAGTTCAAGATGGAATCGCTAAGAGCGGTCATCGCCAGCCTAGAAGGGGGGGATTTTATGATATCTCTGGACCTTCATGTACTCATTTATCCACCTCATCAGGCGTACCTAAGATTTGCGGTACAGTATTGTCATTACCAATTTCAGACGTTGCCGTTTGGTCTCTCCAGAATTTTCTCCGAGAATTTTCACCAAGGTAATGACGGAAATTATGGTGCTCCTGCGAAAGCAAGGTGTCACAATTATCCCGTACTTGAACGATCTCCTCATAAAAGCGAGATCAAGAGAGCAGTTGCTGAACAGCGTATAACTTTCACTGAAGGTGTTACAGCAACACGGCTGGATTCTCAATATCCCGAAGTCGCAGTTGGTTCCTACGACTCGTCTGACTTTGCTTGGGCATTATTCTGGATACGGACCAGAAAAGGGGTTATCTTCCGATAGAAAAGGCCCAGGAACTCATGACTCTGGTCAGGAACCTATTGAAACCAAAACAGGTGTCAGTGCATCACTGCACTCGAGTCCTGGGAATGATGGTGGCATCATACGAGGCCATTCCCTTTGGCAGGTTCCATGCGAGGATCTTGCAATGGGACCTACTGGACAAGTGGTCCGGGTCACATCTACAGATTCATCAGTTGATCACCCTGTCCCCCAGGGCCAGGGTATCTCTCCTGTGGTGGCTGCAGAGTGCTCACCTTCTAGAGGGCCGCAGGTTCGGCATTCAGGACTGGATCCTGGTGACCACGAACGCGAGCCTCCGAGGTTGGGGAGCAGCCACACAGGGAAGAAATTTCCAAGGTCTTTGGTCAAGTCAGGAGACTTGTCTTCACATCAACATCCTGGAGCTAAGGGCCATATACAACGCCCTATGTCAAGCGGAGACCTTACTTCGCGACCAACCAGTTCTGATCCAGTCAGACAACGTCACCGCAGTAGTTCATGTAAACCGCCAAGGCGGCACAAGGAGCAGAGTGGCGATGGCGGAAGCCACCAGAATTCTTCGCTGGGCGGAGAATCATGTAAGCTGTCAAAGTCAGAAAAATATCACGATGCACACTGCCATATTTGCACCTCATATGTGTCCCTGCTGCGCATGCGTGCGCTCTCCCGTGCGTGCGCATACTCGCTGTTGCGGGCACCCGCAGGCGCACGGTATGCGCATTTACGGTAGAGATTGTGTGCGTCTAGCGGGCAACTCTTTCGTTACATATTTTCACCATATAATGCATTTTGTAGATTATGGTCCCTTTGATAGATTCTGAAAGTTTAGTTAATGTAGTATGTTCCTGGACAGAGAGATCCCTCATTGTTTGATACGAAGGGTCAGACAGGAGTAATACAGTGGTGTTTAGTATCCATCGGAAGAGTATTTAATTAGCAATATTCCGGTGTTGGTTTGAAGCGGATCAATCGCTCGTGCGAATAGTTATGGACATAAGAAGTTTATGAACATTTACTGTATTTGCACTTACTTATCCATGCGGCGGGAAACCCAGTTTCCCTCCCACCTGAGCTGTTGGAAATAGTCACAGCCCACCTGTATGAATCAACCTATGACCTTTTGTTATAATGCAAAGACGAATTCCTGTGTCCAATGAACAATGAGATTGTAGGGACCATTGAATTGTATTGTGTGTGGGGCATAAATAGACAGGCCGATCACATCCAGCACTCACTCTTCATCGGTTATCATTGCTGAAAATCGGGAGCTGGATGTCCAGAGGCGCATGCGATCGTTTCCTTTGTGCGTAAGTTTTCTCCGTAATCATATTGTCTTTTCTTGTTATTATGGGCCATATCTTTCTCTCTCGCTCTTCTCTTTCTCTCATTTTCTCTTAAACGTACTTGTATTGTATTTACTGTGTAGTTACCTGGTTAGTTAGTCTATGTTATATTGTAGTGTATGACTTGTATTGTGTTAATTCTTTTGCAAGTATAACATTCATAATATATATATTAGGCGTTGGACCCTAAGCACGGTATTTGTGTATTTCTTATAGTGTTAAGTATTCTCAGAGCGTCGGTGACGCTCGAACAGCTTTTGAGTTAATAAGGTTATACAGTGTTGCATTTACACCCTATCTCTACACTAAGGTTTTACAGCAAATTACATTGTTTGTGGTTTAGACATAAAGGTTTAACATTGTGAGCGTCGGCGCCGCTCGTGATCTCCTCGTGGTCTCGAGCGTCCGCTACGCTGATAGCGTAGCATTACGGTAGTCGCTCACCTATAAGTGTGCCCGATACCAACAGCGTATTCTCGTGAGCGTCTGTATCGCTCGAGCAGCCCGCTCCCGATACAGCGTCCGTTACGCTATAGCGAACCATTACGTTAGTCAGCAGCCAATAGCGTGCCTGCCTGTGATCTCTTGGCCGTGAGCGAACGTGACGCTTGAGCGTCTCGACCACGGCTAAGCGATTGTTACGCAACGAGCGTACCCTTACGGTACTCCATACGCAAATAGCGTACAGTGTTCTTAGACCTCACAAAGGGTTTTAAATAAGATAAATATTTAGCTTTATCAATTGGCGGCTCGTCCTGTCCTTCACATATCTCTGCTAGGTAATTTCAGCAGACATTATCCATCAGCAAAGGGTGGGAGATCATATTCTTCGCAGTGCTGACGGGTTAAGCGTCTGTTTCGCTTAGTAAAGGGTGCTGAAGGAATCCGGGAACCGGAGGTAAGAACAACACACTAGTGTCTTTTAAAACTGTTTATTTCTATCTTGCGTACGCACACACGCATATCTGCATTTCTTTTTCATTCGTGTATTTTCATATATCACTCTCCTGTTTGCCATTTTATAATTGATAAAACGTGCTAAGAGAGATTTGTCGCTATTTCATAGTTAAAGTGTAAAAGTAATGCGTTAAGGGATAAAGTGTAAAGCACACACGCAGCTCTACCTAAAGGTAAAAGGAGAGATTGGTGTGTTGCACGGTAGACGATCGAGGATCATCTACATTGATAAAACGTGTTAGTTGTGTTACGGTGGACATTGGTTTTGTATACACGTGTCTCTAACAAAAGGCTGAGACTCGCGTACGCAAAGGCCGACGCACGTAGCGTAAATTACGCAACGGAGCGTCTGGGTACGCCCACGTAACTCAAATCACACGATAGTGTTGATTTTTAAATAGCACAATAAGCGATAAATAGCGCAATAAGCGATAAATAGCGCAACAGGCGATAAATAGCGCAACAAGCGATAAATAGCGCAACAGGCGATAAATAGCGCAAATCTATTTTAAATCCGAAATTTAAATTAACAGATCCTTCTCCAAATTTACAACACATCTGGTCTAAAGAAAAATTTCTGCGCAGAAATAGAAATAGAAACAAAAGTGTGTATGTGGTGAGTGAGTGTTTGTTTTTACAATTTTGGGGATTGAACCACAGAAATCATCGAGTTCTCGTGAAGTACATACGTGTAAGTGACATACGTGGTGGCTAGGGAGGCATCTCTGGTTAAACATAAAATTTGAGCATTAGAGTGTAGCAGACCAGGAGGTCATACTGTAACAGACCAGGAGGTCGCATAACAGACCAGGAGGTCCAAGTACAGCAGACAAGGAAGTCCGCTATAGAGACAAGGCACAACACCAAGAAGGGTTGGTGCGACACCCATATAGGCCATAAAAAGCTCAGGCTGAAGGAATTCGCAGCTGCTGAATGTCGATTCCACTTGTCGCTCCGTACATAAGATTAGTTGCTTATGTGCTGAACGATTGTACCGCACGTAATTGTGTGCATTAAGTTAGTCTGACCAGTACCATTTGTGTACAAACCCGGTCATAAAACTATTTGTACATTCTGACGTGATTTGTGTAATTTTTTATTTTCTGAAGGGAAGTTCGCTGGTCACTCAGGAATTGTCCAACAACCAATAGTTACTGGAAAGAGTAAGTGTTCTTCGGATATCTCTCGCATGTTCCAGTAAATAGAGGTTCATAGGGGCCCTGGGTCGAGTACGCCAGCGCTATATCAGTGTGTGGGCGTATTGGTCGGCGTGGGCGAGTGAGTGAGGTGCTCGGTAAACTTCACCGTCAACCTATCTTTTAATATTTTGGTTTTTTGTAAGGGTTCGCTGAAGACCCTGAGATAAAGGTCAGAGGTAGAGCAAGCAACACCTGCAAATTATGGGGGCCAGTTGTTCAGGAAGGGGGCGATCAACCTCGGTTCGGGTTGATTCAGTAAACCGACCAGTCGGGTCGGCAAGGTATGTAATGTGTGAAAAATATGGTTTACATACAGAAATTTTATGTGATGAATGGGAGAGAATGACAGTACATGACGGGGAGAAATTCCCAAGAGTAGGTAGCTTCAGCCTAGAAGTGTTAATGAATTTAAGGAGGAGGATATGTCTCATTAAATCAACAAAGAGACGAATCCAACATTATGATTATTTGCAGCTATGGCAACAGGAGGGTGAAATACAGAGAGGATTGGCTCTGGCGGCGGGATCTGGCCCTATCAGGAAACTGATAGCCACGGCCCCGCCGCCACCATACATATCAGGAGAGAAATTGGTTGCGGAGAATGACGCATCAGGGGGTAACAAACAGGCACTTAGCAACTGTATAAATGTTAAGGATAATGTTAATAAGTTAACCAATGCAAGTATTAACCCGTGCAAGTTGTACCCTGTTTTGAACTTTCTCCAGGAGTGTGATCAAGAGGACGAATCGGCAACAATATCGGCGCTCTCTCTAGCAGCCACTATATCAGAAACGACAGTAGGCACGGCCCAACCCATAAGATTAGTAACAAAGCCCCCTAGCGGAGGGACAGGTGAGGTCGTATCAACGGGTAAGTACGGCACCTTACACTATGCTGAAACCATTTCACCACAGGCTGTAGAATCTACACAGAATGATGTTAGTAGACTTAATCCTGTTAGGGTAATAGCTGTTCCAAATGGGAAAACTGACACATCAGGAGTCACTCCTATCAGGAACATTGCCATGTATAGCCCATTTTCCAGAATGGAATTAAGGACCATAGTGTCTGAATTCCCTGACCCCAGAAAAGACTTAGTTGCTAGCCAAAAATACATCAGAGACCTAGGAAACACTTTAGAGCCCAATAACAAAGACTGGCAGATATTGCTGAGGGCATGTTTACCCTCCAATGTCGACTCAGCTCAATTTTTAGCTGACTGTGGATTGGATCTGGATGTACCTCTTACAGATGTGTACAACAAAGATAACGTAAAAAGAATAAATTTACAGTTAAAGGAGTATTTCCCAGCTGTAGCCAAATGGAATAGAATTTTTTCCATTAAACAAAAAGAGACAGAAACAGCTGCTGATTATTTTCACCGGGCATTATTAGAAATGGCAAAGTACACTGGCATAGAGGACATTAGGACCAATGCAAACCATCAAGAAGTAGCAGTATCTGTGCTAATGGATGGTTTAAAAGAAGCATTAAAGACAAGGGTACAGACCACGCAACCATGTTGGCGAGGTCTGTCAGTGGCTACTTTGAGAGAGGCTGCTATTGATCACGACCGGAATATCACCAGACACAGGGAGTCGCAAGGTGATAAGTTAATGTCAGTAAGTATACAGGCCCTGACCACAAAACAGCCTGTGTTTATATCACCAAACCCTGTGGGTAAGTCAAATGTGGTAACATGTTATTTTTGTCATAAACAGGGACACATAGCACGAGACTGTAGAGCGAAAAATTCGCAAAGATCTTACCAACCCCCTAGACAACGACACGACACACGACATTGGGAGCAAGGTCCGCAGAGACGGAGTTATGAGCCACATGCAGGAGAAACAAAAAGATACCCCCTGAACAGAGACTGGCAAACTCCTGGCAGTTCCCATTTAACCCCTTCACAAGTAGTTGCTGCCAGCGGGATTCAGGGAGGTCACCATACCCAATAGGGGTGTGGCCATACCTGTAATCTGCAGCCAGTAAAATTGATTGCAAGCCTTGGGAGTGAACCTGAAATTGCAATCAATGTAGCTGGTAAATCATTAAACTTTCTTGTAGACACAGGGGCGGCCAAATCAGTGATAAATTCGACAGTGGGCATGAGAACCACTGGTAAGACAATTCCAGCCATAGGGGTAACGGGAGTAGTCCAGCACTACCCTGTTAGCAAACCAGCCGAGATTACAGTAGGGCCTTTACATACCAAGCATTCCTTTTTGCTGGCTGCATCGGCACCGACTAATCTCCTGGGAAGAGACTTATTGTGTAAAATGGGGTGCGTCATTTATTGTACTCCTGAAGGTGTATTCTTGGACATACCTGAGAATCACGCTCAGGAAGTGCGAGACATGTTAGACTCCCCATCAAAATTAATGTCACATACCATTATGACAAATAGGACTCCATCCCAAGTAGAAGAAATGACATCCCAGATACCAGAGTCACTTTGGACTAAAGATGGACAGGACACTGGATTAATGGCAAACGTAGCTCCAGTAGTTGTACAAGTAAAAGATGGTAGGATAGCTCCAAAAATCCCACAGTACCCTCTGAAGCCAGAGGTGGAGTTAGGAGTGTATCCCGTAATAGAGCGCTTGCTACAACAGGGTATTCTGGTAAGAACGTCCAGCACTGCCAATAGTCCCATCTTCCCTGTGAAAAAGAGTGGGGGGAGGGGTTACCGGCTAGTGCAGGATCTAAGGGGGATCAACAAAATAGTTGAGAGTCAGTTCCCCGTAGTGCCAAATCCAGCTGTCATCCTTATGCAAATCCCTCCCACTGCAAAATTTTTCACTGTTATTGACCTCTGCTCCGCTTTCTTTTCGGTACCTCTGCACCCTGACAGCCAATATTTGTTTGCATTCACATACAGAGGAGTCCAATACACATGGACTCGATTACCACAAGGTTTCATAGACAGTCCAAGTATATTTTCCCAGGCTTTGCATGATTGTTTACAGTCTTTCCAACCAGAGAGTTGATCAGTATTAATACAGTACGTGGATGATCTACTACTGTGTTCTGATTCATTGGAAGCATCCCTGAAGGATACGAAACAGCTCCTGTTTCATCTTTCAGACACAGGACACAAGGTTTCCAAAGACAAGTTGCAATTATGCCAAACTAAGGTAAAATATTTGGGACACTGTCTAACACAAGGACTGAGACACCTGACCACTGATAGAATTCCAGCAATTAGAGACATGACTCTGCCAAAAACCCAGCAACAGATCAGAACATTTTTAGGAATGTGTGGGTATTGCCGTAACTGGATCCCAGGGTTTTCCATTCTAGCGTTACCTCTGCAGGAGATGGTCTCCTCAAACAAACCTGATCGGATTTCGCATACAGACGAGTCCGAGATGGCATTTGAGAGACTTAAACAGTGCCTAACGCAGGCACCAGCATTAGGTATGCCAGACTATGGGAAACCCTTTGAGCTGTACGGAACAGAGAGTGCTGGTTGCGCGGCAGGCGTCTTAACCCAAAAGCACGGTGATGCCAGCAGGCCAGTAGCATACTACAGCGCTCAGCTAGACACGGTAGCGCGATCCCTCCCCACATGCTTGCGAAGCGTCGCTGCGATAGCATTGCTAGTAACGAAAAGCGAAGATGTAGTGCTAGGTCACAACCTCACAATTCATACACCACATGCAGTGTCAGCCTTGCTAAATTCTGCCCAAACCAGGCACGTCTCATCAGCGCGGTTTACAAGATGGGAATTGGCACTAATGGCCCCCGTAAACATCACCATAAGGAGATGCAGTGCATTAAATCCTGCAACATATCTCCCAGGTGTGCCTGGACAGGCACAAAGGGTGGAGGATGAGAGTGGTGGGGAAGGAGAATTTAACACACAGAAGGACACACATGATTGTATGGAATATTTGACCCAAAATTTTACCGCAAGGCCTGACATCAGTGACAACCCGCTGGAAAATGTAGATCTAACTTTCTACACGGACGGTAGTTGTCACAGACAGTCAGACTCGGGAGACTTGTGTACTGGATACGCAGTCGTAGATGACCAAGGCACCATAGAAGCGGAACCGCTAGGCCCACCTCACTCAGCCCAGGTTGCTGAACTGGTCGCCCTAACCAGAGCATGTGAATTGGCTAAGGGCAAATCAGCCAATATCTACACCGACTCTAGATACGCATTCGGGGTAGTCCATGATTTCGGAGCCCTATGGCGCCTCAGAAATTTCATGACGGCAGCTGGTACACCGGTAGCGCATGCAGCTCACATCAAAAGGCTTCTAACAGCGATACAGGAACCCGACAGAGTGGCTGTTATCAAGTGTAAAGCACACACATATAGCCAGGACCCAGTATCACTTGGTAACAGCCGAGCAGACGAAGCAGCTAAGTTAGCAGCTGGTACCCCCAGACAGACAGACACCACACAACTGATGGTATTTAATACCATCAACACACAGAAGTTGTGTGAAATGCAAAATTTGTGTTCCACACAGGAAAAGGCAGTCTGGAAGGCGAAGGGATATGGCCAGGAGTCCTCAGGACTCTGGACGGATGGACAAGGTAAACCGGTGGCCGCCAGAGCATATCTTCCATGTTTAGCTGAGGCAGCTCACGGGCTGACTCATCTGGGCAAGGAAGGAAAGTGCAAGTTGGTAAGAGCATATTGGTGCGCCCCAGGATTTTCATCTCATGCAAGTAAGAGAGCAATGTCATGCCTTACCTGTTTGAGAAAGAATATCGGAAAGGCAATACCAACAGAACCATCTCATATCCCACCTGCAGGCGGTCCTTTCCAGGCAATACAGATTGACTTCATTCAATTACCCCCTTGTCGAAATTTGAAATATGTACTTGTTTGTATAGATGTGTTCTCAAATTGGGTTGAAGCATTCCCGGCGGCCACAAATACCGCTATGTTTACTGCTAAGAAAATTGTGCAGGAATTTGTATGTAGATATGGTATCCCTAGAATTATCGAAAGTGATAGGGGTACCCATTTTACAGGTGATGTCTTTCAAGGAATGTGTAAGTTGATGGGAATTGATAGCAAGCTGCACACTCCATACCGTCCACAGGCGAGTGCGAAGGTGGAAAGAGTGAATAGCACTATTAAAAATAATTTGAGCAAAGTTATGGCAGAAACAGGATTGACATGGCCAGAAGCTTTACCCATTGTACTGTACAGCATCAGAACCACTCCCAGGTCCCCTCTTAATCTGTCCCCTTTTGAAATCTTGTTTGGTCGACAACCGCATGTTATGATTAACCCTCAGGATGATTTGAAGTGTAACAATGAAGTGACTGTAAAGTACCTGGTTAATATGAGTAAACAGCTAAGGAATCAAAATAATAATTTGAAGTTGGTGATTCCTGATTTACCAGATAGTAATTGTCATGACATTGAACCTGGGGAGTATGTAATGATACGAAATTTTCTACGCTCAGGTTGCCTTATTGACAGATGGGAAGGACCATACCAAGTCTTATTGACTAGCACTACAGCATTGAAAGTTGCCGAGAGAGAGACTTGGGTTCATTCGTCCCATTGTAAGAAGGTTGCTGATCCAGAGAGGTCCCGTGATAAGGAACAGACGGTAGAGGACGTTGTATCACTGGAGTGTCTGTTCCAGGAGGACTGAGGCGGCACCTGAGCATTGAAAATCACAAGATCAAAAGCAGTTGTCGATTCCCTGTTCCCTTTTATTGTTTTTCTCCAACTTCCCATCCCCTCTCCCTCAAATTATTTTCCCCCCCTTCTCATTCTTCTTCGTTTCCTCCTATAAGATGGACTTGCCCCAAGAGACTGTGATCCGGATTTTCCTGTTGACCATGATGTTGACCAGAGCAGTCTGTTCCGGCGAGAGTACCATGGAGGTCGAGAGAGATTCTGGAATGGGTTCTGATGACAGAGATGGAGGCGTAGTTTTCCGAGAACAACATAATCAACAAGCAAAGGCGAGTATCAGAAAACGATCCGATAGCATTGACAATAGAAGGAATTGTGAAGGATTGTTAGCTGAAGAAAACTGTATCTGTAGGCTCTGTGACAACGTAGTCGAGGATGGGTGCATTAAGAAATGCCAATCCAGTTTTAATATCCACATGGACCGGCATCCCTTGAGTGACTATCACTCCTTAGTGGGTAGCGTGTTAAATCAAACAGATTGTTGGGTATGCTCTCAAGTACCTCAAGGTCATAGCAAATCAGGACTAGTACCATTTCCTTTAACGATAGGGGAGGTACTTGAGCTAAGTGGTGGGAGACCGGTGGACAGGAGGTTTAATATCTCCAGTCCTCCTAGTTTGAAGCTCCACCAATATCATGTGGATAGATCCCTCATATGTTTTAACATTTCCAATCCCCGAAAGCCGGGAAATTGGGAAGTGTCATGGAGTAACCAAACCATGACCTTTTCATATAGAGCAGATAGAATGCCGACAGATACAGAGCTTATACGCCACATAGCCAGTAGAGGAAAATCTTTCCGGTATAGGTATACCCTAGGAAGTAGGATTACGAGAGTTGGAGAGGTATCACCAGGATACTGTGCACATATCGTACAAGCTGATACGTGTACTAGACAGATGGGAGAATTAGGGTTAGGAGATTTCACATGGAAAATGTGTAATATGGTTATGTCCTACTCCGTCCCATATGTTCTCCCCGATGATGCATATTTCATATGCGGGAGGAAGGCGTATAAGTGGCTTGCCCCAAACTCTGAAGGATTGTGTTATATTGGAAAAGTATTGCTTGAGGTAATGACTGTATCACATGCCAAAATGAAAGACATACACCGTGTTGCCCAAACTCCTTATACTCACACCCATTACGAGCACGTAGTTAAACGGCACCTGATAGAAAGAACAGAGCACCCGGCCTCTGACATGATCCATGAATCAACCGGGATTCAGTTTCTACTTGCGTTAGACCTCACTCGCACCGCCAGAGGAGTGTTGAATTATAAATACATATCTGCGCTCGCAAATTTGTTAGACAATATCACAGAAATGTATGATGACACATTTAGGTATACTGGAAGAGAACTTCAAGCTTATAAAACAGAACTAGTTCAGCATAGAATGATTCTCAATTATCTCACAGCAGTAACAGGTGGATATTGTGTCACACTGGCAACACAGTACGGCGTGAAATGCTGCACATATATAACGAATAGTACCGAGGACCCGGTCGAGGTCATAGACCAAAAGATGGACGATATTCTCCAATTGAAGTGGGAATTTCGCAGGAGACACAATCTCACCCTTGCTGCTGTGAGTAATGAGCTGACTAGTTGGGTGTCATGGTTGAACCCGCGAAATTGGTTCTCCGGTTTAGGAGAATGGGCTCAAGGAGTTATAATGGATGTAGGGAAGTTTCTCCTATGTATCTTAGGTGTTATCATAACGATTGGCTTGATATTTAGATGCGGTCAGGCTTTAACGAAGTGCAAACGAAGTACCAGGGTGATGAGTTTAAGGAGTGAGGAAATTGTAATGCGATTTCTACGGTCCGTTTCTTTCATCTGTTTTTCCGTTTTCCTCTGAGGTAAAAAGACCCACTTGGACGAGGAATTTGATGAGCCGATATACAGACAACAGATGGATTAAAGAAGAAGTTTTGACAACCTTATACACAGATTTTTGATGAACTATGCCATAGATCCCCAGTTTCCCTAGAAATTTTAAAATTACGCTAGCCCAACACTTTTGTAAATCTATGGACATTGACAAAGCTTTTTGCTCGCACCTTATGGGCAAAAGCACAAAGAAGACTGCATTCAACAGACACCAAACAAGACCTCAATCGACGAATGTTCATTAACCTGACATAGAATACCACTGCATTTACCGTAATTATGTATTTTCTTCATCTCTACAACCTTCAGGTAATTACACACATAGTATAGGGAATACAGGCACAGATATCAGCAATCACATATTCCCCCATTCATGTATCATCAACTAAAATGTGCTCCCCATTTTTGTTACAACCAAAATCCGAAAAAAGCTCGGTAAAGTTTGACAGCCCATCCACAGACCCGTACCACGGGATAAGAAGGAATTCAAATGTATACTTCGCAATACCTCGAAGCTTGATTTAAAACACGTACGGCACGATGATACATGACCCCCCAAACATGGATTCATACACACATGCTTCTGCTATCTCACTAGGTCATACCCTTTTCCTACCTTCTCCTCTCCTCCCCTACCCAACCATGTAAATGTATTAACCCCTGACATATATTTTTCTCTTTTTGAAATGTTTTAGGAAGTGGCAGTTATTGTTGACTGCCAAAGGGTGGACTGTCAAAGTCAGAAAAATATCACGATGCACACTGCCATATTTGCACCTCATATGTGTCCCTGCTGCGCATGCGTGCGCTCTCCCGTGCGTGCGCATACTCGCTGTTGCGGGCACCCGCAGGCGCACGGTATGCACATTTACGGTAGAGATTGTGTGCGTCTAGCGGGCGACTCTTTCGTTACATATTTTCACCATATAATGCATTTTGTAGATTATGGTCCCTTTGATAGATTCTGAAAGTTTAGTTAATGTAGTATGTTCCTGGACAGAGAGATCCCTCATTGTTTGATACGAAGGGTCAGACAGGAGTAATACAGTGGTGTTTAGTATCCATCGGAAGAGTATTTAATTAGCAATATTCCGGTGTTGGTTTGAAGCGGATCAATCGCTCGTGCGAATAGTTATGGACATAAGAAGTTTATGAACATTTACTGTATTTGCACTTACTTATCCATGCGGCGGGAAACCCAGTTTCCCTCCCACCTGAGCTGTTGGAAATAGTCACAGCCCACCTGTATGAATCAACCTATGACCTTTTGTTATAATGCGAAGACGAATTCCTGTGTCCAATGAACAATGAGATTGTAGGGACCATTGAATTGTATTGTGTGTGGGGCATAAATAGACAGGCCGATCACATCCAGCACTCACTCTTCATCGGTTATCATTGCTGAAAATCGGGAGCTGGATGTCCAGAGGCGCATGCGATCGTTTCCTTTGTGCGTAAGTTTTCTCCGTAATCATATTGTCTTTTCTTGTTATTATGGGCCATATCTTTCTCTCTCTCTCTTCTCTTTCTCTCATTTTCTCTTAAACGTACTTGTATTGTATTTACTGTGTAGTTACCTGGTTAGTTAGTCTATGTTATATTGTAGTGTATGACTTGTATTGTATTAATTCTTTTGCAAGTATAACATTCATAATATATATATTAGGCGTTGGACCCTAAGCACGGTATTTGTGTATTTCTTATAGTGTTAAGTATTCTCAGAGCGTCGGTGACGCTCGAACAGCTTTTGAGTTAATAAGGTTATACAGTGTTGCATTTACACCCTATCTCTACACTAAGGTTTTACAGCAAATTACATTGTTTGTGGTTTAGACATAAAGGTTTAACATTGTGAGCGTCGGCGCCGCTCGTGATCTCCTCGTGGTCTCGAGCGTCTGCTACGCTGATAGCGTAGCATTACGGTAGTCGCTCACCTATAAGTGTGCCCGATACCAACAGCGTATTCTCGTGAGCGTCTGTATCGCTCGAGCAGCCCGCTCCCGATACAGCGTCCGTTACGCTATAGCGAACCATTACGTTAGTCAGCAGCCAATAGCGTGCCTGCCTGTGATCTCTTGGCCGTGAGCGAACGTGACGCTTGAGCGTCTCGACCACGGCTAAGCGATTGTTACGCAACGAGCGTACCCTTACGGTACTCCATACGCAAATAGCGTACAGTGTTCTTAGACCTCACAAAGGGTTTTAAATAAGATAAATATTTAGCTTTATCAAAGCGCACTGTCAGCAGTGTTCATTCCGGGAGTGGACAACTGGGATGCAGACTTCCTCAGCAGACACGACCTACATCCAGGAGAGTGGGGACTCCATCAGGAAGTCTTCGCACAGATTGCAAGTCGGTGGGGACTGTTCCAGATAGACATGATGGCGTCCCGCCTCAACAAAAAGCTACAGAGGTATTGCACCAGGTCAAGAGACCCTCGGGCAGTAGCTGTAGACGCCCTAGTGACACCGTGGGTGTTCCGGTCGGTCTATGTATTTCCTCCTCTACCTCTCATACCCAAGGTGTTGATAATAGTAAGAAAAAGAGGAGTAAGAACAATTCTCATTGTTCCAGATTGGCCGCGAAGGACCTGGTATCCAGATCTGCAGGAAATGCTCACAGAAGATCCGTGGCCACTTCCTCTAAGACAGGACCTGTTGCAACAGGGGCCCTGTCTGTTCCAAGACTTACCGCGGCTGCGTTTGACGGCATGGCGGTTGAACGCCGGATCCTAGCGGAAAAGGGTATTCCAGATGAGGTCATTCCTACGCTAATAAAGGCTAGGAAGGACGTGACATCTAAACATTATCACTGTATATGGCGAAAATATGTTTCTTTGTGTGAGGCCAGGAATGCTCATACGTAAGAATTCCACCTGGGCCACTTCCTTCACTTCCTACAAACTGGAGTGAATTTGGGCCTAAAATTAGGCTCTATTAAGGTTCAGATTTTGGCCTTATCCATTTTCTTTCAAAAGGAATTGGCCTCTCTTCCTGAAGTAAGTACAAACTTTTGTGAAGGGAGTACTGCATATTCAGCCTCCTTTTGTACCTCCGGTGGTCCCTTGGGACCTTAACGTGGTGTTAAGGTTATGGTTTGAACCACTTAAAATGGTGGAGTTTAAATATCTCACTTGGAAGGTAGTCATGTTATTAGCCTTGGCTTCCGCTAGGCGAGTGTCGGAATTAGCAGCTTTATCACATAAAATCCCCTATCTGGTTTTCCATATGGATAGAGCGGAATTGCAGACCCGTCCTCAATTCCTGCTAAAAGTGGACTCATTCTTTCATATGAACCAACCTATTGTGGTGCCTGTGGCTACGCGTGACTTGGAGGATTCCGAGTCCCTTGATGTGGTCAGGGCTTTGAAAATTTACGTGGCCAGAACGGCTAGAGTCAGAAAAACAGAAGCACTGTTTGTCCTGTATGCAGCCAACAAGATTGGCACCCCTGCTTCAAATCAGACTATTGCTCTCTGGATCTGTAACACGATTCAGCAGGCGCATTCTATGGCGGGATTGCCATTGCCTAATTCAGTCAAGGCCCATTCCACTAGGAAGGTGGGCTCTTCTTGGGCAGCTGCCAGAGGGGTCTCGGCACTACAGCTGTGCCGAGCTGCTACTTGGTCGGGTTCAAACACCTTTGCAAAGTTCTATAAGTTTGATACCCTGGCTGAGGAGGACCTCCTGTTTGCTCAATCGGTGCTGCAGAGTCATCCGCAGGAGCCCGTTTGGGAGCTTTGGTATAATCCCCATGGTCCTTACGGAGTCCCCAGCATCTTTTAGGACGTAAGAGAAAATAAGATTTTAAACCTACCGGTAAATCTTTTTCTCGTAGTCCGTAGAGGATGCTGGGTGCCCGTCCCAAGTGCGGACTACTTCTGCAAGACTTGTATATAGTTATTGCTTACATAAGGGTTATATGTTAGTTTTCATCGGTCTTGGACTGATGCTATGTTGTTTTCATACTGTTAACTGGGTAGTATATCACAAGTTATACGGTGTGATTGGTGTGGCTGGTATGAATCTTGACCTTGGATTAACAAAAATCCTTTCCTCGTACTGTCCGTCTCCTCTGGGCACAGTTTCTCTAACTGAGGTATGGAGGAGGGGCATAGAGGGAGGAGCCAGTGCACACCCAGATCTAAAGTCTTTCTTAAAGTGCCCATGTCTGCTGCGGAGCCCGTCTATCCCCCATGGTCCTTACGGAGTCCCCATCATCCTCTACGGACTACGAGAAAAAAAATTTACCGGTAGGTTTAAAATGTTATTTTTTTCTCTGCAACCCACTGCTAAATTGTGCTTCCTAGCTGTTTTTTATAAAATCACTTAATTAAATCTAACTCTGATTACGTCAGAGAAGGCCAGGTACCCTACACCATAAGAGGGGGTTTGAAATTTTGACTTGTCTACTTAAAGATCACCAAAATCCGATCACAAGGTCAATTACATCCCTGGGTGGGATTGAACCACCAACCTTTTGGTTAATAGCCCATGTAAGTGAAAGAGATCCTGAAGCACTCACTCATCATGGGAAAGTACCAATGTGTTTCTTACAAAAATTCTCCAGATTATTGACTTTTTAAAGTTTTTCTAGGAAACGTTCTAGATAAATGCTTATTAGCCTTTGTCAGTATCTACTTTTGCAAGGTGTCTATGTGGCGCAATCGGTTAGCATGTTTGGCTATTAACCAAAAGGTTGGTGGTTCAATCCCACCCAGGTATGTAATTGACCTTGTAATCAGATTTTGGTGATCTTTAAATAGACAAGTCAAAATTTCAAACCCCCTCTTATGGTGTAGGGTACCTGGCCTTCTCTGATGTAATCAGAGTTAGATTTGATTAAGTGATTTTATAAAAAAACAGCTAGGAAGCACAATTTAGCAGTGGGTTGCAGAGAAAAAAAATTATGCTGGCAGAAAAGTCCAATTTAGTGACGAAACAGCTCTTCATTTTCTGATTTTATGTTTATGCTAACAAATTTGCTCTCTGAAAAGTGTCCACAAAGCCAAGTCTCTGATTAACACCTTTGTAGGGATGGTTTTTCACCTATTACTGAATTAAACTTGCTTCATTGGAAAGGCAGCAAGATGCATCCTCATTTCAATGTCTACTGAAATAATACAGGTTGACACCAGGAAACATAAACGTCACTGCATCCTTGCTGCTTCCTCATGGGGAAGTCTGTTTAATGTGAAAACAAGGTGATATCTAATCAGCACACAGGTAAGGAATTAAGAAAATCTTTCTTTATGGATGAAGATGTTTCTCACAAAATTGTTGCACCGAAGCATCATTGAAATTCAAGCTGGAAAGATGATTTTAATATATCACTTGTACATTTTGTACTGCTCTTCTGGTGACAATGTAGTTTGTTTTTGTCAATTACCATTTTAATAATAGGGTAAAGAAAATTAAGTGGATTTTTGAAAGAAAACAATACTGTCAATATACTATTAAAACAAATTAAAATGGTAAAAGTTATTGTACTTTAAGTAAAAATAAAAGAGACAAAATATCAATCCCAGTTTTGGATTACTTTAATTAACAAAAAACAATGCATATAGCAGAGGATAGTTTCAATCTGCCTACCTCTGGGTTATGGGCCCAGCATGCTTCCGTTGCAGTACTCTGCTGCTCATGTAAGTGCAAGAGATCCTGAAGCACTCACTCATCATGGGAAAGTACCAATGTGTTTCTTACAAAAACTCTCCAGATTATTGACTTTTTAAAGTTTTTCTAGGAAACGTTCTAGATGAATGCTTATTAGCCTTTGTCAGTATATACTTTTACGAGGTGTCTCTGTGGTGCAATCGGTTAGCATGTTTGGCTATTAACCAAAAGGTTGGTGGTTCA
This sequence comes from Pseudophryne corroboree, assembly GCF_028390025.1. NCBI lineage: Eukaryota > Metazoa > Chordata > Amphibia > Anura > Myobatrachidae > Pseudophryne > Pseudophryne corroboree. The sequence continues at coordinate 114,088 of NW_026967943.1, forward strand.
ATCCCACCCATGGATGTAATTGACCTTGTGATTAGATTTTGGTAACCTTTAAGTAGACAAGTCAAAATGTCAAACTCCCTCTTATGGTGTAGGGTACCTGGCCTTCTCTGATGTAATCAGAGTTAGATTTGATTAAGTGATTTTATAAAAAAACAGCTAGGAAGCACAATTTAGCAGTGGGTTGCAGAGAAAAAAAACTATGCTGGCAGAAAAGTCCAATTGAGTGATTAAACAGCTCTTCATTTTCTGATTTTATGTTTATGCTAACAAATTTGCTCTCTGAAAAGTGTCCACAAAGTAAAGTCTCTGATTAACACCTTTGTAGGAATGGTTTTTCACCTATTACTGAATTAAACTTGCTTCATTGGAAAGGCAGCAAGATGCATCCTCATTTCAATGTCTACTGAAATAATACAGGTTGACACCAGGAAACATAAACGTCACTGCATCCTTGCTGCTTCCTCATGGGGAAGTCTGTTTAATGTGAAAACAAGGTGATATCTAATCAGCACACAGGTAAGGAATTAAGAAAATCTTTCTTTATGGGTGAAGATGTTTCTCACAAAATTGTTGCACCAAAGCATCATTGAAATTCAAGCTGGAATGATGATTTTAATATATCACTTGTACATTTTGTACTGCTCTTCTGGTGACAATGTAGTTTGTTTTTGTCAATTACCATTTTAATAATAGGGTAAAGAAAATTAAGTGGATTTTTGAAAGAAAACAATACTGTCAATTTACTATTAAAACAAATTAAAATGGTAAAAGTTATTGTACTTTAAGTAAAAATAAAAGAGCCAAAATATCAATCCCAGTTTTGGATTACTTTAATTAACAAAAAACAATGCATATAGCAGAAGATAGTTTCAATCTGCCTACATCTGGGTTATGGGCCCAGCATGCTTCCGTTGCAGTACTCTGCTGCTCATGTAAGTGCAAGAGATCCTGAAGCACTCACTCATCATGGGAAAGTAGCAATGTGTTTCTTACAAAAACTCTCCAGATTATTGACTTTTTAAAGTTTTTCTAGGAAACGTTCTAGATGAATGCTTATTAGCCTTTGTCAGAATGGACTTTTACGAGGTGTCTCTGTGGTGCAATCGGTTAGCATGTTTGGCTATTAACCAAAAGGTTGGTGGTTCAATCCCACCCAGGGATGTAATTGACCTTGTGATCAGATTTTGGTGATCTTTAAGTAGACAAGTCAAAATTTCAAACCCCCTCTTATGGTGTAGGGTACCTGGCCTTCTCTGATGTAATCAGAGTTAGATTTGATTAAGTGATTTTATAAAAAACAGCTAGGAAGCACAATTTAGCAGTGGGTTGCAGAGAAAAAAAAACTATGCTGGCAGAAAAGTCCAATTGAGTGATTAAACAGCTCTTCATTTTCTGACTTTATTTTTATGCTAACAAATTTGCTCTCTGAAAAGTGTCCACAAAGCCAAGTCTCTGATTAACACCTTTGTAGGAATGTTTTTTCACCTATTACTGAATTAAACTTGCTACATTGGAAAGGCAGCAAGATGCATCCTCATTTCAATGTCTACTGAAAAAATACAGGTTTACACCAGGACACATAAACGTTACTGCATCCTTGCTGCTTTCTCATGTGGAAGTCTGTTTAATGTGAAAACAAGGTAATATCTAATCAGCACACAGATAAGGAATTAAGAAAATCTTTCTTTATGGGTGAAGATGTTTCTCACAAAATTGTTGTCCCAATGCATCATTGAAATTCAAGATGGAAGATGATTTTAATATATCACTTGTACATTTTGCATTGCTCTTCTGGTGACAATGTAGTTTGTTTTTGTCAATTACCATTTCAGTAATAGGGTAAAGAAAATTAAGTGGATTTTTTAAAGAAAACAATGCTGTCAATATACTATTAAAACAAATTAAAATGATAAAAGTTATTGTACTTTAAGTAAAAATAAAAGAGCCAAAATATCAATCCCAGTTTTTGATTACTTTAATTATAAAAAAAAATGCACATAGCAGAGGATAGTTTCGATTAATCGACCTCTGGGTTATGGGCCCAGCATCCTTCCATTGCACTACTCTGCTGCTCATGGAAGTCCGAGAGATCCTGAAGACTAAATTGATTAAAGGCCTAAAAGTACTGGACTATAAGGAAAGACTTACTAGGCTGAATATGTATACACTAGAAAAGAGGTGCCTAAGAGGAGATATTATTAATATCTTCAAATATGTAAAGATACATAACAAAGAGTTATCAGAGGAATTATTTATTAAAAGAACACGTGGTCACTCGCTGCGACTGGAGGAAAGTTCAGAATGCAATGGAGGAAAGGGTTCTTCACTGTTAGGGCAATCAGGATGTGGAATTCCCTGCCAGGGAAGGTGGTAATGGCGGACTCTGTAATTGGATTTAAAAAAGGAATGGATACATTTCTGAATGAAAAAGCTATCCAAGGTTATAATACTTAAAATATCAACATGGTTAATCCGGGGGTAACATGAGTTATAGTAGCTAACTAGTCATAAAACATTATTCAGCAAGTATGTAGAATCATCACAACTTAAAACAGGTTGAACACGATGGGCAATTTGCCTCTATTCAACCTCAAAAACTATGTTACTATATGTTACTATATTACTGTAGTATACAGAACACCACAATGCAATGAGCAGTGATAGTGAGCACTGATGAGGATACTAGAACTGACACTGAGCAGCAAGATGCAGCACTGGACTATTAGTAATGTACTGTAGTATGCTGAGCAACACAATGCAGCACAAGACAATGAACAGTGATACTGAGCACTGATGAGGATACTACTGAGAACTGACACTGAGCAGGAGAGACACACTACTAGTATTACTGAGCAGCAATAAGTAACCACTGATACTGAGCACTGATATTGAGATTTCCACTGAGAGAACATAGCCACGTCCTCTCCGCTCTCTCTTCAATGCACGAGTAAAAATGGCGGCAACGCGCAGCTCTATATATAATATCCGAATCTCGCGAGAATCCGACAGCGGGATGATGACATTTTCCCTTGTTCAGGTTTTCCGAGTCAGGCGGGAACAACCGAGCCTGCCTCAGACCAGTGTAAACCACGTGGAGTTCGTGGGGAATTCGGTTCTCGGAGAACCGAACCCGCTCCTCTCTACCTTATACCCATCAATTTTTTTTATTTTCAATCTAAGCCCCTGCAGTTTTCTGTAAGCATCTGCTTCGCTATGATGATCAACAAGTCACAAGGGCAAACACTCAGGGCTTGAGGCATAGATCTTTGGACCAGCTGCTACAAGCATTTCAGAGGTGTCACTATCACTGGTGACACCCAGAGAGGTGGCGAGGGAGATTGTAATGCAGTGCGTGCAAATAAGCAGCGCAATGGTAAAAAGGAGGCATTATTTCATAGGTAGGGGCGTGGCCTGGTGGCCTGAATCTACATTTTGTTGCTCCGGGTGTCCCGGGGGTTGGGGGCTGCACCCGGGGACTAGTGTGTAAGCGGTGCTGGCTCCTGCACAGTGACAGGGCATGGCCACCCAGTATGACACCTCCCTTCTTGACCATGCTGTAATTGCAGTCGCACTGCAGTTCAGCGTGATCATAAACAATGGTGTAGCCTCCTGCTGGTGCAGACTGTATGTGCGCGCAGGAAGCCGCCACCATTTTTGTGATTACAGCGGCTGAATGTGATGTCATACAGCCGCTGTGACCACGCCCCCTGTGTCTCCTCCATTGCAGACCCCATTTTGAAGCCTTGCCCCCGCACTGCTCCATCCCTGACTTGGAAATGGAGTGTTGCTGACCCCACTCTCCCCCCCTGCCCCGATTGACAGGCAGAGGCGATCGCATGCAGGCACATGCGTATGCTCTTAGCAATTTTTGCAGTTGGATCGCTTATTGTGATTGCAATCCAACCTGAATCAGGCCCTATTACCTATCACAATGCGCTGCGGGCAGTACAAAATTGGGTTAATATAGGAGAAAAACCCCCAGACCTGTGCTCCTTAACTGTACCTGGTGGCTAGTGGAGCGGCTGCCCAGTAATCAGTGTCCACCCCAGTGCGCACACGGCCCACCCCCTACGGCCACGCTCCCCTTAATCAGCGGCCTCGTGATCCGGAAGGGCGGTGTGTGTGTGACTGACCTTAGGAAGAAACCGGAGCCTCCGCTGCAGTGACCCAGCAACCAGGGCACGGGAGTATACAGCGCCGCTGGGAGTGATGAAGCTGCAGTAAAGATGTCTATTAGACCTAGCCTGCTGCAGCCCTTGTAGATTCTCATAAAACAAGTTCTTCTTTTCTTGTCAAAATTAATAGCTAAGAATAGGCTGCCTGAGGCAGGCCCCTGTTAAGTGGCCTGCTACTGAAGGCACCAACTACAAACTGAGCTCCCTGTTCATGGAAGCGGGGTTATAGAGGAGGATGCGCTGAGCATCTTGGGAACAGTCAAAAGCTTTGAGCCGGTTGGTGCCTCAGATCAAGATCCTACTCTACACCCCAATGTGAATCCTTGTGGAGTCCAGTGTACCCCACAGAAGAAATTAATGTGTCACACCCATTGGCAGCAACCTTAGAATAGCTGCTGACGGGCACAATTGAGAAAGGAAGGGGGGGGGGGGCATTTGAATCCAGCACATAGATGCAATTCAAATATGTAATTTGTACCTTCCTATTTTAAAATATAATGGATGAACCTAACCCTGTGAGAACAATCTTCATGATCAAGAGATCTAATATGTAAAATAAGTATGAGTTGGGATAGGGCTGGGGAGGGTGGCAGCTCGGGCAGCCCCTCCCCCGTCAAGTTAAGGAGATTCAACTGAGGAAGCACAAGGGAACTCTCGTCTGGGGACAACAACTGCAGGGAGACCACATCTTTTCAGATGAACATGGGAGGGCGGAAGGCTGCCTAATACTGAAGCACCATCAAATATCAAACCATATCCAACAACTAGTACAAGCATTCCTGGGGGAAGGTCTGCAGCAGACGGATTTGCATACGGTGATGTCATCCAAGCAGTGGGCCAAAGTTGGCTGGAACCCTCATCTGCATATAAAAAGAGAAAAGGGGCATGCAGGGCATGGCGGCCTTTTGCAGTGCTTGGATGACCCCTAGTTCGCATTAAACACCCCCACCCTCCTTTGGTGTGGGGCTCATGTTGGCCATGCCCAATCCCCTGAAGCATTCATGCTGATTTCTTGCAGCAGCTGGGCACTGTAACAGCTCCAGAGCTGCTCTGTAAGGCAAGTAAAAGGGTGTGGGCCCTGCAGCACCACCTGTAGTTCGCATTGTGCGTTGGAAGGCACAAAGTAAGCAGACGGGAGGAGAAGTCAGGATAGTACACAAGGGCATCCTTTTCTCTTAGTCCGTAAAGGATGCTGGGGTCACATTAAGAACCATGGGGTATAGACGGGATCCGCAAGAGACATGGGCACTTTAAGACTTTCAAAGGGTGTGGACTGGCTCCTCCCTCTATGCCCCTCCTCCAGACTCCAGTTATAGGAACTGTGCCCAGGGAGACTGACATTTCGAGGAAAGGATTTATTGTTAAACTAAGGTGAGCATCTTACCAGCTCACACCTTAAGCATGCCGCAGAACGTGGCATTCAACAGAACACAAGCCAACGGCATGAACAATTGCAGCAAAAAGCTGACCAGAACCGTAACACAACATGTGTATAACCACAAGTAATAACTGCAGACACAGTATGGACTGGGACGGGTGCCCAGCATCCTCTACGTACTAAGAGAAAAGGATTTACCGGTAGGTATTAAAATCCTATTTTCTCATACGACCTAGAGGACCTAGAGGATGCTGGGGTCACATTAAGAACCATGGGGTTATACCAAAGCTCGTGTCCGCGTGGTTGGATGTGCATCTGTCAGCCTGGCGCCTCCTGTCTCCGGTGGCCGGCGCCGCCATTACTGTTTTCATTACCACATGGATTACAAACCAAAACTTCCCTCCAAGTGTCTGCATGGGCGCAGCCATCTTGGATTCTGTCAGCTGATCATTTCCACCAATCTGTTCTCAGTATTGATAATCTGCATAATTGCCTAGCCAATCCCTTCCTTGCTGCAGGTATAAATACACTGTGCCTGAGTAAGGAAGGCGTCAGTGCTTTGGTTGTCAAACCTAGTTCCTGTTTGTCTCTCTCCTGTGATTGTCTTCCAGGTTCCAGCTCCTGTCTCAAGACTTCCACCATAGAGACCCGCACCAGCATTCCACCTGCGGTGTAGCCTGACTCTCCAATCCATTGTGGATTCATCTGTTTCCAGCTACAACATTACCTGCTTCCAGCTCAGCTTCCAGCAGAGTACAGCTTCCCTTAAAGGGCCGGTGTCCTTTCTACACTTTACCACTCTCCACCGGTATTATTATTTCTCCGCTCTCAAGTTCTACATTTCAGTTCATATTTCATCGCTCCCAAGTTCATTTATTATTTAACTGGTTCCAGCCAGTATCCACTCCGTGCTAACAACAGTCTGGTTCCAGCCAGTATCCACAGCAGCTGTTTTATCTTCAGCAACCCAGCTTTTCCTGGAACACCAGCTGGCACAATCCTGGGTTATCTCCATTGCTACAGTCGGGCCTGGTAAGGACTTTCCATCTAGAAGATCATAAGAGCTATCTCACACTACCAGTGCCCTGTGGCTCCTGCCATCCTGTAGTACCCAGGAACTGTATTTATTCTTTGCTGACTTTTACGTTTTCTTTTACTGCTGCTGTGTTGCAGAGTTGTCATAATAAACATCATTGACTTTTATCCAAGTTGTCGTGGTCACGCCTTCGGGCATTTATTATTTATGTTACTTACATGTCCAGGGGTCTGATACAACCTCCCAGGTTCCGGTACATCTCAGCCCCTACAACTGAGGCTGCCTCCCGTCAGCTCAGGCCCTCAGTTGTGACAGTAAGCACTGACCAAATGAATCCAGCCGGAGACCAGGATCAAGCGGCCAGGCCGATGCAAGAACTGGCAGCCCGACTAGAACATCAGGAGGCTGCACAGGGCCACATCATCCGCTGTCTCCAGGATCTCTCTACTCGGCTGGATGGGATTCAGACAACTCTCCGTGGATCAGGCGCGTCTGGTGCGTCAACCACAGTGACTCCAGCTATAACCCCACCCACCTTACCCATTTCTGCTCCACGTCTTCATCTTCCAACGCCAGCAAAATTTGACGGATCTCCAAGATTCTGCAGGGGATTTCTCAACTAGTGTGAGATTCAGTTTGAGCTACAACCTGGCAATTTTCCCAGTGACCGTACAAAAATTGCCTACATTATTTCTCTTCTCAGTGGCTCAGCCCTTGATTGGGCATCACCGTTATGGGAGAGGTCCGTCACCCTTCTATCTTCCTACACTGCCTTCGTGTCAACATTCAGGCGCATCTTCGACGAGCCAGGCCGGGTAACCTCAGCTTCATCCGAGATTCTCCGTTTACGCCAGGGGTCACGTACTGTAGGACAATATCTGATACAGTTCCAGATCCTGGCATCCGAACTGGCATGGAACGACGAGGCCCTGTATGCTGCATTCTGGCATGGCTTATCTGAGCGTATTAAAGATGAGTTAGCTACCAGAGACTTACCTTCTAAGTTAGATGAGCTAATCTCACTCTGCACGAAAGTTGATTTACGTTTCAGAGAGAGAGCAACTGAGCGTGGAAGATCATCTGCTCCAAAATCTTCTGCTCCTCCTCCTCGTCAACTGTCACCATCTAAAGATGAGCCCATGCAACTTGGCCGTTCCCGTTTAACCCCTGCTGAGCGCCGAAGACGTCTCTCCGAGTTTCTCTGTCTCTATTGTGCAGCTCCGTCTCACACCATTAATGCCTGTCCCAAACGTCTGGGAAACTTCAAATCCTAGCTCGCCAAGGAGAGGGCCGGCTAGGAGTAATGATCTCCTCTCCATCTTCTCAAGATTGTAATCTCCCAGTCTCGCTTCAAGTTGCTCAACGTTATCGGAACGTCATTGCCCTCCTTGATTCCGGAGCAGCTGGGAACTTTATTACCGAAGCCTATGTTAAACGGTGGTCCCTACCCACCGAGAGACTTCCTTCGTCCATTTCTTTAACTGCCGTGGATGGCAGCAAAATTTTTGATGCAGTTATTTCTTTAAGGACTCTACCAGTTCGTCTGAGAGTGGGAGTTCTTCATTCCGAACTTATTTCTTTTTTAGTGATTCCAAGAGCCACACATCCTGTGGTCCTGGGCCTTCCATGGCTCCGTCTTCACAATCCTACAATTGATTGGACGACTACGCAAATCCTGGCATGGGGTTCCTCCTGTGCTGAGACATGTTTGTTTAAAGTATTGCCTGTCTGTTCTTCCTCCCCCAGGTCGTCTGATGTTCCACCTCCTCCATATCAAGATTTCACGGATGTGTTCAGTAAAGCTTCTGCTGATATCCTTCCTCCTCATAGAGAATGGGACTGTCCGATTGATCTCGTTCCAGGGAAGGTTCCACCTCGAGGCCGAACTTATCCGTTGTCTCTGCCTGAGACGCATTCTATGGAGGAATATATTAAAGAGAACCTAGCAAAGGGGTTCATTCGACCTTCTTCTTCTCCAGCCGGCGCAGGCTTCTTTTTTGTAAAAAAGAAAGATGGTGGTCTGCGGCCGTGCATCGACTACAGAGGTTTGAACGACATTACCATCAAGAACCGTTATCCTTTACCCCTGATTACTGAGCTCTTTGACAGAGTTAGCGGAGCTACCATCTTTACAAAGCTGGACTTGCGAGGTGCATACAATCTCATCCGGATCCGTGAGGGTGACGAGTGGAAGACCGCATTTAACACCCGTGACGGACATTATGAGTACCTCGTCATGCCCTTCGGATTGAGCAATGCTCCAGCTGTCTTCCAGCATTTCGTCAATGAGATCTTCAGAGACATTCTATACCGTCATGTCGTGGTCTATCTAGATGATATCCTCATTTTTGCCAACAATTTAGAGGAACATCGTTTTTGGGTAAAGGAGGTTCTGTCCCGTCTCCGTGTCAATCATCTCTATTGCAAATTAGAGAAATGCGTCTTTGAAGTCAAGTCCATTCCGTTTCTAGGGTACATTGTGTCCGGTTTCGGACTAGAGATGGATCCTGAGAAACTACAAGCAATTCAGAATTGGCCAGTACCCTTAACCCTCAAAGGGGTCCAGAGGTTCTTAGGGTTCGCCAATTATTACCGAAAGTTTATACGAGACTTTCCCACCATTGTGGCGCCTATTACTGCTTTCACCAAGAAGGGTGCTAACCCGTCCAAGTGGTCTGAAGAAGCCATGCAAGCTTTTCATCTTTTAAAACAGAGGTTCATCTCTGCGCCTGTCCTGAAACAGCCTGACATCGACTCTCCTTTCATCCTAGAGGTGGATGCCTCCTCCGTTGGAGTAGGAGCGGTGTTATCTCAGAGGGCTAAAGATGGCCATTTACATCCTTGCAGTTTCTTTTCACGGAAGTTCTCCCCAGCGGAGCGCAACTATGCCATTGGCGACCAGGAGTTGCTAGCCATCAAGCTCGCTCTAGAGGAGTGGAGATATCTGTTGGAGGGAGCTTCTCATTCAATCACCATCCTTACAGACCACAAGAACGTTCTATATTTGAAAGGCGCACAATGTCTCAACCCTCGTCAGGCCAGATGGGCACTTTTCTTTTCCAGGTTCGACTTTAAACTCCAGTTCTGTCCGGGCTCTCAGAATCGCAAGGCCGATGCCCTTTCCCGCTCATGGGAGCAAGAAAATGAGTCAGAGTCTTCAGACAAGCATCCTATTATAAGTCCGTTGGCATTCTCCACGGTAGGGATGGACTCTACGCCCCCATCAGGGAAAAGTTTTGTGAAGCCGATGCTAAGGAAGAAGCTCATGCATTGGGCCCATGCTTCCCGTTTTGCCGGACATACAGGTATCCAAAAAACCCTGGAGTTTATCTCTAGGTCCTATTGGTGGCCAACTCTGAAAAAGGACGTCTTGGAGTTTATTGCATCTTGCCCAAAGTGTGCCCAACATAAAGTATCCCGCCAGTCGCCTGCGGGGCAACTGGTTCCACTATCCGTTCCCCGTCGACCATGGACCCACTTGTCGATGGATTTCATTACAGACTTACCCATGTGCAACAAGTTCAATACCATCTGGGTGGTAGTTGACCGGTTCACCAAGATGGCACACTTCATTCCTCTCACCGGTCTTCCGTCAGCTTCCAAGTTGGCTCAAGTATTCATACAAGAGATCTTCCGACTCCACGGTCTTCCTGAAGAAATTATCTCAGATCGAGGAGTTCAATTCACAGCCAAATTCTGGCGAAGTTTATGTCAAGTCCTCCAAGTCAAGCTAAAGTTTTCCACGGCTTACCATCCTCAGACCAATGGTCAAACCGAGAGGGTGAATCAGGACTTGGAGGCCTTCCTCCGCATCTATGTGTCCTCCTCTCAAGATGACTGGGTTCAATTACTTCCCTGGGCCGAGTTCTGTCATAACAACCAGTATCATTCTTCATCTGCTTCAACACCATTCTTCACTAACTTTGGATTCCACCCTAAAGTCCCTGAGTTCCAACCGCTTCCAGCAACTTCTGTTCCCGCAGTGGATATCACCTTGCATCAGTTTGCCAATATCTGGAAGAGCGTACGATCAGCTCTGCTCAAGGCATCGTTCAGGTACAAGAAGTTTGCGGATAAGAAGCGTCGAGCAGTTCCTGCTCTCAAGGTGGGTGATCGGGTATGGTTATCCACGAAGAATTTGAGGTTAAGAGTTCCCAGTATGAAGTTTGCACCTCGCTATATCGGTCCTTTCAAGATTGAACAAGTCATCAATCCTGTTGCTTACAGACTCCAGTTGCCTCCCTTCTTAAAAATACCCAGGACATTCCATGTTTCCCTGTTGAAACCGCTGATCTTGAATCGGTTTCATTCCTCACTTCCTCCAACTCCGAAAGTCCAAACTCAATGAGGCGTTGAGTATGAAGTGGCCAAGATCCTGGACTCACGTCACCGTTACGGTCAACTACAATATCTTATTGACTGGAAGGGTTATGGTCCTGAGGAACGTTCATGGACCAATGCTTCTGATGTCCATGCTCCTGCCTTGGTCCGGAGATTCCATTCCAAGTTTCCTCAAAAGCCAAAGAAGTGTCCTGGGGCCACTCCTAAAGGGGGGGGTGCTGTCACGATCCGGGTATCTGGACGCCATTTCTTACCCATCAGATGCCTCCTAAGGCTGGCTCAGCGCTCCAGGACCGGATCCCATCTGTTATCCTGATGTGTACATTCCTGTATTCTCTCCTGTCACTCTGGGACGCTGTCACAGTAAACGCCATATTACACCTGGCATGGCGTCTCCCGCGGCCTCCGCCGTGTCCGCGTGGTTGGATGTGCATCTGTCAGCCTGGCGCCTCCTGTCTCCGGTGGCCGGCGCCGCCATTACTGTTTTCATTACCACATGGATTACAAACCAAAACTTCCCTCCAAGTGTCTGCATGGGCGCAGCCATCTTGGATTCTGTCAGCTGATCATTTCCACCAATCTGTTCTCAGTATTGATAATCTGCACAATTGCCTAGCCAATCCCTTCCTTGCTGCAGGTATAAATACACTGTGCCTGAGTAAGGAAGGCGTCAGTGCTTTGGTTGTCAAACCTAGTTCCTGTTTGTCTCTCTCCTGTGATTGTCTTCCAGGTTCCAGCTCCTGTCTCAAGACTTCCACCATAGAGACCCGCACCAGCATTCCACCTGCGGTGTAGCCTGACTCTCCAATCCATTGTGGATTCATCTGTTTCCAGCTACAACATTACCTGCTTCCAGCTCAGCTTCCAGCAGAGTACAGCTTCCCTTAAAGGGCCGGTGTCCTTTCTAGAGATGAGCGCCGGAAATTTTTCGGGTTTTGTGTTTTGGTTTTGGGTTCGGTTCCGCGGCCGTGTTTTGGGTTCGACCGCGTTTTGGCAAAACCTCACCGAATTTTTTTTGTCGGATTCGGGTGTGTTTTGGATTCGGGTGTTTTTTTCCAAAAAACCTAAAAAACAGCTTAAATCATAGAATTTGGCGGTCATTTTGATCCCAAAGTATTATTAACCTCAAAAACCATAATTTCCACTCATTTTCAGTCTATTCTGAATACCTCACACCTCACAATATTATTTTTAGTCCTAAAATTTGCACCGAGGTCGCTGTGTGAGTAAGATAAGCGACCCTAGTGGCCGACACAAACACCGGGCCCATCTAGGAGTGGCACTGCAGTGTCACGCAGGATGGCCCTTCCAAAAAACCCTCCCCAAACAGCACATGACGCAAAGAAAAAAAGAGGCGCAATGAGGTAGCTGTGTGAGTAAGATTAGCGACCCTAGTGGCCGACACAAACACCGGGCCCATCTAGGAGTGGCACTGCAGTGTCACGCAGGATGTCCCTTCCAAAAAACCCTCCCCAAACAGCACATGACGCAAAGAAAAAAAGAGGCGCAATGAGGTAGCTGTGTGAGTAAGATAAGCGACCCTAGTGGCCGACACAAACACCGGGCCCATCTAGGAGTGTCACTGCAGTGTCACGCAGGATGTCCCTTCCAAAAAACCCTCCCCAAACAGCACATGACGCAAAGAAAAAAAGAGGCGCAATGAGGTAGCTGTGTGAGTAAGATAAGCGACCCTAGTGGCCGACACAAACACCGGGCCCATCTAGGAGTGGCACTGCAGTGTCACGCAGGATGTCCCTTCCAAAAAACCCTCCCCAAACAGCACATGACGCAAAGAAAAAGAAAAGAAAAAAGAGGTGCAAGATGGAATTGTCCTTGGGCCCTCCCACCCACCCTTATGTTGTATAAACAGGACATGCACACTTTAACCAACCCATCATTTCAGTGACAGGGTCTGCCACACGACTGTGACTGATATGACGGGTTGGTTTGGACCCCCACCAAAAAAGAAGCAATTAATCTCTCCTTGCACAAACTGGCTCTACAGAGGCAAGATGTCCACCTCATCATCATCCTCCGATATATCACCGTGTACATCCCCCTCCTCACAGATTATCAATTCGTCCCCACTGGAATCCACCATCTCAGCTCCCTGTGTACTTTGTGGAGGCAATTGCTGCTGGTCAATGTCTCCACGGAGGAATTGATTATAATTCATTTTAATGAACATCATCTTCTCCACATTTTCTGGATGTAACCTCGTACGCCGATTGCTGACAAGGTGAGCGGCGGCACTAAACACTCTTTCGGAGTACACACTTGTGGGAGGGCAACTTAGGTAGAATAAAGCCAGTTTGTGCAAGGGCCTCCAAATTGCCTCTTTTTCCTGCCAGTATAAGTACGGACTGTGTGACGTGCCTACTTGGATGCGGTCACTCATATAATCCTCCACCATTCTTTCAATGGGGAGAGAATCATATGCAGTGACAGTAGACGACATGTCCGTAATCGTTGTCAGGTCCTTCAGTCCGGACCAGATGTCAGCATCAGCAGTCGCTCCAGACTGCCCTGCATCACCGCCAGCGGGTGGGCTCGGAATTCTGAGCCTTTTCCTCGCACCCCCAGTTGCGGGAGAATGTGAAGGAGGAGATATTGTTGACAGGTCGCGTTCCGCTTGACTTGACAATTTACTCACCAGCAGGTGTTTGAACCCCAGCAGACTTGTGTCTGCCGGAAAGAGAGATCCAAGGTAGGCTTTAAATCTAGGATCGAGCACGGTGGCCAAAATGTAGTGCTCTGATTTCAACAGATTGACCACCCGTGAATCCTTGCTAAGCGAATTAAGGGCTACATCCACAAGTCCCACATGCCTAGCGGAATCGCTCCGTGTTAGCTCCTCCTTCAATGTCTCCAGCTTCTTCTGCAAAAGCCTGATGAGGGGAATGACCTGACTCAGGCTGGCAGTGTCTGAACTGACTTCACGTGTGGCAAGTTCAAAGGGCATCAGAACCTTGCACAACGTTGAAATCATTCTCCACTGCGCTTGAGACAGGTGCATCCCACCTCCTATATCGTGCTCAATTGTATAGGCTTGAATGGCCTTTTGCTGCTCCTCCAACCTCTGAAGCATATACAGGGTTGAATTCCACCTCGTTACCACTTCTTGCTTCAGATGATGGCAGGGCAGGTTCAGTAGTTTTTGGTGGTGCTCCAGTTTTCTGTACGTGGTGCCTGTACGCCGAAAGTGTCCCGCAATTCTTCTGGCCACCGACAGCATCTCTTGCACGCCCCTGTCGTTTTTTAAAAAATTCTGCACCACCAAATTCAAGGTATGTGCAAAACATGGGACGTGCTGGAATTGGCCCAGATTTAATGCACACACAATATTGCTGGCGTTGTCCGATGCCACAAATCCACAGGAGAGTCCAATTGGGGTAAGCCATTCCGCGATGATCTTCCTCAGTTGCCGTAAGAGGTTTTCAGCTGTGTGCGTATTCTGGAAACCGGTGATACAAAGCGTAGCCTGCCTAGGAAAGAGTTGGCGTTTGCGAGATGCTGCTACTGGTGCCGCCGCTGCTGTTCTTGCGGCGGGAGTCCATACATCTACCCAGTGGGCTGTCACAGTCATATAGTCCTGACCCTGCCCTGCTCCACTTGTCCACATGTCCGTGGTTAAGTGGACATTGGGTACAACTGCATTTTTTAGGACACTGGTGAGTCTTTTTCTGACGTCCGTGTACATTCTCGGTATCGCCTGCCTAGAGAAGTGGAACCTAGATGGTATTTGGTAACGGGGGCACACTACCTCAAGAAATTGTCTAGTTCCCTGTGAACTAACGGCGGATACCGGACGCACGTCTAACACCAACATAGTTGTCAAGGCCTCAGTTATCCGCTTTGCAACAGGATGACTGCTGTGATATTTCATCTTCCTCGCAAAGGACTGTTGGACAGTCAATTGCTTGGTGGAAGTAGTAAAAGTGTGCTTACGACTTCCCTTCTGGGATGACCATCGACTCCCAGCAGCAACAACAGCAGCGCCAGCAGCAGTAGGCGTTACACGCAAGGATGCATCGGAGGAATCCCAGGCAGGAGAGGACTCGTCAGAATTGCCAGTGACATTGCCTGCAGGACTATTGGCATTCCTGGGGAAGGAGGAAATTGACACTGAGGGAGTTGGTGGGGTGGTTTGCGTGAGCTTGGTTACAAGAGGAAGGGATTTACTGGTCAGTGGACTGCTTCCGCTGTCACCCAAAGTTTTTGAACTTGTCACTGACTTATTATGAATGCGCTGCAGGTGACGTATAAGGGAGGATGTTCCGAGGTGGTTAACGTCCTTACCCCTACTTATTACAGCTTGACAAAGGGAACACACGGCTTGACACCTGTTGTCCGCATTTCTGGTGAAATACTTCCACACCGAAGAGCTGATTTTTTTGGTATTTTCACCAGGCATGTCAACGGCCATATTCCTACCACGGACAACAGGTGTCTCCCCGGGTGCCTGACTTAAACAAACCACCTCACCATCAGAATCCTCCTGGTCAATTTCCTCCCCAGCGCCAGCAACACCCATATCCTCCTCATCCTGGTGTACTTCAACACTGACATCTTCAATCTGACTATCAGGAACTGGACTGCGGGTGCTCCTTCCATCACTTGCAGGGGGCGTGCAAATGGTGGAAGGCGCATGCTCTTCACGTCCAGTGTTGGGAAGGTCAGGCATCGCAACCGACACAATTGGAGTCGGACTCTCCTTGTGGATTTGGGATTTCGAAGAACGCACAGTTCTTTGCGGTGCTACTGCTTTTGCCAGCTTTAGTCTTTTCATTTTTCTAGCGAGAGGCTGAGTGCTTCCATCCTCATGTGAAGCTGAACCACTAGCCATGAACATAGGCCAGGGCCTCAGCCGTTCCTTGCCACTCCGTGTGGTAAATGGCATATTGGCAAGTTTACGCTTCTCCTCCGACAATTTTATTTTAGGTTTTGGAGTCCTTTTTTTACTGATATTTGGTGTTTTGGATTTGACATGCTCTGTACTATGACATTGGGCATCGGCCTTGGCAGACGACGTTGCTGGCATTTCATCGTCTCGGCCATGACTAGTGGCAGCAGCTTCAGCACGAGGTGGAAGTGGATCTTGATCTTTCCCTAATTTTGGAACCTCAACATTTTTGTTCTCCATATTTTAATAGGCACAACTAAAAGGCACCTCAGGTAAACAATGGAGATGGATGGATTGGATACTAGTATACAATTATGGACGGGCTGCCGAGTGCCGACACAGAGGTAGCCACAGCCGTGAACTACCGCACTGTACTGTGTCTGCTGCTAATATATAGACTGGTTGATAAAGAGATAGTATACTCGTAACTAGTATGTATGTATAAAGAAAGAAAAAAAAACCACAGTTAGGTGGTATATACAATTATGGACGGGCTGCCGAGTGCCGACACAGAGGTAGCCACAGCCGTGAACTACCGCACTGTACTGTGTCTGCTGCTAATATATAGACTGGTTGATAAAGAGATAGTATACTCGTAACTAGTATGTATGTATAAAGAAAGAAAAAAAAACCACGGTTAGGTGGTATATACAATTATGGACGGGCTGCCGAGTGCCGACACAGAGGTAGCCACAGCCGTGAACTACCGCACTGTACTGTGTCTGCTGCTAATATATAGACTGGTTGATAAAGAGATAGTATACTCGTAACTAGTATGTATGTATAAAGAAAGAAAAAAAAACCACGGTTAGGTGGTATATACAATTATGGACGGGCTGCCGAGTGCCGACACAGAGGTAGCCACAGCCGTGAACTACCGCACTGTACTGTGTCTGCTGCTAATATAGACTGGTTGATAAAGAGATAGTATACTCGTAACTAGTATGACTATAAAGAAAGAAAAAAAAACCACGGTTAGGTGGTATATACAATTATGGACGGGCTGCCGAGTGCCGACACAGAGGTAGCCACAGCCGTGAACTACCGCACTGTACTGTGTCTGCTGCTAATATATAGACTGGTTGATAAAGAGATAGTATACTCGTAACTAGTATGTATGTATAAAGAAAGAAAAAAAAACCACGGTTAGGTGGTATATACAATTATGGACGGGCTGCCGAGTGCCGACACAGAGGTAGCCACAGCCGTGAACTACCGCACTGTACTGTGTCTGCTGCTAATATATAGACTGGTTGATAAAGAGATAGTATACTCATAACTAGTATGTATGTATAAAGAAAGAAAAAAAAACCACGGTTAGGTGGTATATACAATTATGGACGGGCTGCCGAGTGCCGACACAGAGGTAGCCACAGCCGTGAACTACCGCACTGTACTGTGTCTGCTGCTAATATATAGACTGGTTGATAAAGAGATAGTATACTCGTAACTAGTATGTATGTATAAAGAAAGAAAAAAAAACCACGGTTAGGTGGTATATACAATTATGGACGGGCTGCCGAGTGCCGACACAGAGGTAGCCACAGCCGTGAACTACCGCACTGTACTGTGTCTGCTGCTAATATAGACTGGTTGATAAAGAGATAGTATACTCGTAACTAGTATGTATGTATAAAGAAAGAAAAAAAAACCACGGTTAGGTGGTATATACAATTATGGACGGGCTGCCGAGTGCCGACACAGAGGTAGCCACAGCCGTGAACTACCGCACTGTACTGTGTCTGCTGCTAATATATAGACTGGTTGATAAAGAGATAGTATACTCGTAACTAGTATGTATGTATAAAGAAAGAAAAAAAAACCACGGTTAGGTGGTATATACAATTATGGACGGGCTGCCGAGTGCCGACACAGAGGTAGCCACAGCCGTGAACTACCGCACTGTACTGTGTCTGCTGCTAATATATAGACTGGTTGATAAAGAGATAGTATACTCGTAACTAGTATGTATGTATAAAGAAAGAAAAAAAAACCACGGTTAGGTGGTATATACAATTATGGACGGGCTGCCGAGTGCCGACACAGAGGTAGCCACAGCCGTGAACTACCGCACTGTACTGTGTCTGCTGCTAATATAGACTGGTTGATAAAGAGATAGTATACTCGTAACTAGTATGTATGTATAAAGAAAGGAAAAAAAACCACGGTTAGGTGGTATATACAATTATGGACGGGCTGCCGAGTGCCGACACAGAGGTAGCCACAGCCGTGAACTGCCGCACTGTACTGTGTCTGCTGCTAATATAGACTGGTTGATAAAGAGATAGTATACTCGTAACTAGTATGACTATAAAGAAAGAAAAAAAAAACCACGGTTAGGTGGTATATACAATTATGGACGGGCTGCCGAGTGCCGACACAGAGGTAGCCACAGCCGTGAACTACCGCACTGTACTGTGTCTGCTGCTAATATAGACTGGTTGATAAAGAGATAGTATACTACTAATATTATATATACTGGTGGTCAGGTCACTGGTCACTAGTCACACTGGCAGTGGCACTCCTGCAGCAAAAGTGTGCACTGTTTAATTTTAATATAATATTATGTACTCCTGGCTCCTGCTATAACCTATAACTGGCACTGCAGTGCTCCCCAGTCTCCCCCACAATTATAAGCTGTGTGAGCTGAGCACAGTCAGATATATATATATACATTGATGCAGCACACTGGGCTGAGCAGTGCACACAGATATGGTATGTGACTGAGTCACTGTGTGTATCGTTTTTTTCAGGCAGAGAACGGATATATTAAATAAAACAAACAACTGCACTGTCTGGTGGTCACTGTGGTCGTCAGTCACTAAACTCTGCACTCTCTTCTACAGTATCACAGCCTCGGGTCAATCTCTCTCTCTCTCTCTCAACCCTAATCTAAATGGAGAGGACGCCAGCCACGTCCTCTCCCTATCAATCTCAATGCACGTGTGAAAATGGCGGCGACGCGCGGCTCCTTATATAGAATCCGAGTCTCGCGAGAATCCGACAGCGTCATGATGACGTTCGGGCGCGCTCGGGTTAACCGAGCAAGGCGGGAGGATCCGAGTCTGCTCGGACCCGTGAAAAAAACATGAAGTTCGTGCGGGTTCGGATTCAGAGAAACCGAACCCGCTCATCTCTAGTCCTTTCTACACTTTACCACTCTCCACCGGTATTATTATTTCTCCGCTCTCAAGTTCTACATTTCAGTTCATATTTCATCGCTCCCAAGTTCATTTATTATTTAACTGGTTCCAGCCAGTATCCACTACGTGCTAACAACAGTCAGGTTCCAGCCAGTATCCACAGCAGCTGTTTTATCTTCAGCAACCCAGCTTTTCCTGGAACACCAGCTGGCACAATCCTGGGTTATCTCCATTGCTACAGTCGGGCCTGGTAAGGACTTTCCATCTAGAAGATCATAAGAACTATCTCACACTACCAGTGCCCTGTGGCTCCTGCCATCCTGTAGTACCCAGGAACTGTATTTATTCTTTGCTGACTTTTACGTTTTCTTTTACTGCTGCTGTGTTGCGGAGTTGTCATAATAAACATCATTGACTTTTATCCAAGTTGTCGTGGTCACGCCTTCGGGCATTTATTATTTATGTTACTTACATGTCCAGGGGTCTGATACAACCTCCCAGGTTCCGGTACATCTCAGCCCCTACAACTGAGGCTGCCTCCCGTCAGCTCAGGCCCTCAGTTGTGACAGCTTCCCCTTGCTATAAACATGGTTTGTACTCTTTTCCATGTGCTCCCAGATCTTTCAAACAATTAGTGTGGTCAAGAAAGTTCTGTTTGAAAAGAAACAAACATTTACTGTCATTTCTATGCAAATGAGCTTACATTAAAGCACACTCGTTCTATCTTTAAACCGATAAAATAAAACCCCAATAAGATGGGGCATGCAAAAATTGAGATAAAACTCAGTTTTGCTCCTCTCCACGGAAATCTTTAGTAAAAGGCGAAAGATTTGTTCGTTCTGAAGAGAAACCACAGCATGACCAAGATTCTACCTGTCGCCTGAGTGCCATGCCAGCAGTCCTCATTCAGCTCAAAGTGAGCACCAACTTTGAAAGAAAGAAAGCAGATTTCTCACCAGGCTTCCCCTTGCTATAAACATGGTTTGTACTCTTTTCCATGTGCTCCCAGATCTTTCAAGCAATTAGTATAGTCAAGAAAGTTCTGTTTGAAAAGAAACAAACATTTACTGTCATTTCTATGCAAATGAGCTTACATTAAAGCACACTCGTTCTATCTTTAAACTGATAAAAGAAACCCCAATAAGACGGGGCATGCAAAAATTGAGATAAAACTCAGTTTTGCTCCTCTCCACGGAAATCTTTAGTAAAAGGCGAAAGATTTGTTCGTTCTGAAGAGAAACCAGAGCATGACCAAGATTCCACCTGTCGCCTGAGTGCCATGCCAGCAGTCCTCATTCAGCTCAAAGTGAGCACCCAATTTGAAAGAAAGAAAGCAGATTTCTCACCAGGCTTCCCCTTGCTATAAGCATGGTTTGTACTCTTTTCCATGTGCTCCCAGATCTTTCAAGCAATTAGTATGGTCAAGAAAGTTCTGCTTGAAAAGAAACAGGCATTTATTGTCATTGTTATGCAAATAAACTTACATTAAAGCTAACAAGAAAGCACACTCGTTCTGTCTTTAATCCGATAAAAGAAACCCCAATAATATGGGGCATGCAAAAATTGAGATAAAACTCAGTTTTGCTCCTCTCCACGGAAATCTTTAGTAAAAGGCGAAAGATTTGTTCGTTCTGAAGAGAAACCAGAGCATGACCAAGATTCCACCTGTCGCCTGAGTGCCGTGCCAGCAGTCCTCATTCAGATCAAAGTGAGCGCCCAATTTGAAAGAAAGCAGATTTCTCACCTGTCTTCTCCTTGCTATAAGCATGGTTTGTACTGTATTCCATGTGCTCCCAGATCTTTCAAGCAAGTAGCATGGTCAAGAAAGTTCTGTTTGAAAAGAAACAAACATTTACTGTCATTTCTATGCAAATGAGCTTACATTAAAGCACACTCATTCTATCTTTAAACCGATAAAAGAAACCCCAAAAAGATGGGGCATGCAAAAATTGAGATAAAACTCGGTTTTGCTCCTCTCCACGGAAATCTTTAGTAAAAGGCGAAAGATTTGTTCGTTCTGAAGAGAAACCAGAGCATGACCAAGATTTTTATCTGAAAATATGTGTTCTCCCTGCAGTTGTTGTCCCCAGATGAGAGTTCCCTTGTGCTGCCTCAGTTGAATCTCCTTTACTTGACAGGGGGATGCTCGAGCAGCGACCCTCCCCAGCTCTAGCCCAACTCCTACTTACCTGCCAGGTGAGATACTATGATCATGAAGGTGCTTCTCCCAGGGCAAGGCTCACCCATTGCACTCTGGGTGTGCTGCTTCTGCGTTTTCCCCAAATGTGGGAAACTTGACTGCATAATTTGTGTTTCCCCTGGTCGGCTCTCGTATAATTCAGATCTCTTTGTCTCAGGTCTCTCTCCAGCCTAGTTTGCTGTCTGTTTCCACTTCTCTTTTCTTGAGCCGCTCCCTTCTATGCCCTTGCGCACTATCCTGACTTCTCCCGTCTGCTTACTTCGTGCCTTCCAACGCACAATGCAAACTACAGGTAGTGCTGCAGGGCCCACACCCTTTTACTTGCCTTACAGAGCGTCTCTGGAGCAGTTACAGTGCCCAGCTGCTGCAAGAAATCAGCTTGAATGCTTCAGGGGCTGGGGCATAGCCAACATGAGCCCCACACCGAAGGAGGGTGGAGGTGTGTAATGCGAACTAGGGGTCATCCAAGCGCCGCAAAAGGCCGCCATGCCCTGCACGCCCCTTGTCTCTTTTCATATGCAGACGAGGGTTGAAGCCAACTTTGACCCACTGTTTGGATGACATCACCATATGCAAATCCATCTGCTGCAGGCCTTCCCCCAGGAATGCTTGCACTAGTTGTTGCATTTGGTTTGTTGTTTGGGGGTGCTTCAGTATTAGGCAGCCTTCTGCCCTCCCATGTTCATCTGAAAATATGTGATCTCCCTGCAGTTGTTGTCCCCAGATGAGAGTTCCCTTGTGCTGCCTCAGTTGAATCTCCTTTACTTGACAGAGATGTGCCTGAGCAGCGGCCCTCCCCAGCCCTATCCCAAATCATACTTATTTTGCATAGGCGATACCATGGTCATGAAGATTGTTCTCCCAGGGTGAGGTTCATTCATTGCATTCTGGGTATGCTGACCCCTGTGATTTCCCCAAATGTGGGAAACTCGACTGCATTATTTGTGGTAGTGGGGGACTGTGTTTGTGCTTTCCTCTGGTCAGCTCTGGTAAAAATCAGATTTCTTTATATCAGATCTTCCTCTAGCCTTGTTCTTCTTTCGAGAGTTCCCTTGTGCTGCCTCAGTTGGATCTCTTTCACTTGAGAGGGGGGTGCCCGAGCAGCGACCCTCCCCAGCTCTAGCCCAACTCCTACTTACCTGCCAGGTGAGATACTATGATCATGGAGGTGCTTCTCCCAGGGCAAGGCTCACCCATTGCACTCTGGTTGTGCTGCCCCTGCGATTTCCCCAAATGTGGGAAACTTGACTGCATAATTTGTGTTTCCCTTGGTCATCTCTCGTATAATTCAGATCTCTTTGTCTCAGGTCTCTCTCCAGCCTAGTTTGCTGTCTGTTTCCACTTCTCTTTTCTTGAGCCGCTCCCTTCTATGCCCTTGCGCACTATCCTGACTTCTCCCGTCTGCTTACTTCGTGCCTTCCAATGCACAATGCAAACTACAGGTAGTGCTGCAGGGCCCACACCCTTTTACTTGCCTTACAGAGCAGCTCTGGAGCAGTTACAGTGCCCAGCTGCTGCAAGAAATCAGCTTGAATGCTTCAGGGGCTGGGGCATAGCCAACATGAGCCCCACACCGAAGGAGGGTGGAGGTGTGTAATGCGAACTAGGGGTCATCCAAGCGCCGCAAAAGGCCGCCATGCCCTGCACGCCCCTTTTCTCTTTTCATATGCAGACGAGGGTTGAAGCCAACTTTGACCCACTGCTTGGATGGCATCACCATATGCAAATCCATCTGCTGCAGGCCTTCCCCCAGGAATGCTTGCACTAGTTGTTGCATTTGGTTTGTTGTTTGGGGGTGCTTCAGTATTAGGCCCTCCCATGTTCATCTGAAAATATGTGTTCTCCCTGCAGTTGTTGTCCCCAGATGAGAGTTCCCTTGTGCTGCCTCAGTTGAATCTCCTTTACTTGAAAGAGATGTGCCTGAGCAGCGGCCCTCCCAAGCCCTATCCCAAATCATACTTATTTTGCATAGGAGAGACCATGGTCTTGAAGATTGTTCTCCCAGGGTGAGGTTCATTCATTGCATTCTGGGTATGCTGACCCCTGTGATTTCCCCAAATGTGGGAAACTCAACTGCATTATTTGTGGTAGTGGGGGACTGTGTTTGTGCTTTCCTCTGGTCAGCTCTGGTAAAAGTCAGATTTCTTTGTTTCAGATCTTCCTCTAGCCTTGTTCTTCTTTCGAGAGTTCCCTTGTGCTGCCTCAGTTGGATCTCCTTCACTTGACAGGGGGGTGCCCGTGCAGCGACTCTCCCCAGCTCTAGCCCAACTTCTACTTACCTGCCAGGTGAGATACTATAATCATGAAGGTGCTTCTCCCAGGGCAAGGCTCACCCATTGCACTCTGGATGTGCTGCCCCTGCGATTTCCCCAAATGTGGGAAACTTGACTGCATAATTTGTGTTTCCCCTGGTCGGCTCTCGTATAATTCAGATCTCTTTGTCTCAGGTCTCTCTCCAGCCTAGTTTGCTGTCTGTTTCCACTTCTCTTTTCTTAAGTGCCTTCCAATGCACAATGCAAACTACAGGTAGTGCTGCAGGGCCCACACCCTTTTACTTGCCGTACAGAGCAGCTCTGGAGCTGTTACAGTGCCCAGCTGCTGCAAGAAATCAGCTTGAATGCTTCAGGGGCTGGGGCATAGCAAACATGAGCCCCACACCGAAGGAGGGTGGGGGTGTTTAATGCGAACTAAGGGTCATCCAAGCGCCGCAAAAGGCCGCCATGCCCTGCATACCCCTTTTCTTTTTTCATATGCAGATAAGGGTTCCAGCCAACTTTGGCCCACTGCTTGGATGACATCACCGTATGCAAATCCGTCTTCTGCAGAACTTCCCCCAGGAATGCTTGTACTAGTTGTTGCATTTGGTTTGTTGTTTGGGGGTGCTTCAGTATTAGGCAGCCTTCTGCCCTCCCATGTTCATCTGAAAATATGTGTTCTCCCTGCAGTTGTTGTCCCCAGATGGGAGTTCCCTTGTGCTGCCTCAGTTGAATCTCCTTTACTTGACAGAGATGTGCCTGAGCAGCGGCCCTCCCCAGCCCTATCCCAAATCATACTTATTTTGCATAGGAGATACCATGGACATGAAGATTGTTCTCCGAGGGTGAGGTTCATTCATTGCATTTTGGGTATGCTGACCCCTGTGATTTCCCCAAATGTGGGAAACTCGACTGCATTATTTGTGGTAGTGGGGGACTGTGTTTGTGCTTTCCTCTGGTCAGCTCTGGTAAAAATCAGATTTCTTTATATCAGATCTTCCTCTAGCCTTGTTCTTCTTTCGAGAGTTCCCTTGTGCTGCCTCAGTTGGATCTCTTTCACTTGAGAGGGGGGTGCCCGAGCAGCGACCCTCCCCAGCTCTAGCCCAACTCCTACTTACCTGCCAGGTGAGATACTATGATCATGAAGGTGCTTCTCCCAGGGCAAGGCTCACCCATTGCACTCTGGTTGTGCTGCCCCTGCGATTTCCCCAAATGTGGGAAACTTGACTGCATAATTTGTGTTTCCCTTGGTCATCTCTCGTATAATTCAGAACTCTTTGTCTCAGGTCTCTCTCCAGCCTAGTTTGCTGTCTGTTTCCACTTCTCTTTTCTTGAGCCGCTCCCTTCTATGCCCTTGCGCACTATCCTGACTTTTCCCGTCTGCTTACTTCGTGCCTTCCAACGCACAATGCAAACTACAGGTAGTGCTGCAGGGCCCACACCCTTTTACTTGCCTTACAGAGCAGCTCTGGAGCAGTTACAGTGCCCAGCTGCTGCAAGAAATCAGCTTGAATGCTTCAGGGGCTGGGGCATAGCCAACATGAGCCCCACACCGAAGGAGGGTGGAGGTGTGTAATGCGAACTAGGGGTCATCCAAGCGCCGCAAAAGGCCGCCATGCCCTGCACGCCCCTTTTCTCTTTTCATATGCAGACGAGGGTTGAAGCCAACTTTGACCCACTGCTTGGATGGCATCACCATATGCAAATCCATCTGCTGCAGGCCTTCCCCCAGGAATGCTTGCACTAGTTGTTGCATTTGGTTTGTTGTTTGGGGGTGCTTCAGTATTAGGCCCTCCCATGTTCATCTGAAAATATGTGTTCTCCCTGCAGTTGTTGTCCCCAGATGAGAGTTCCCTTGTGCTGCCTCAGTTGAATCTCCTTTACTTGAAAGAGATGTGCCTGAGCAGCGGCCCTCCCAAGCCCTATCCCAAATCATACTTATTTTGCATAGGAGAGACCATGGTCTTGAAGATTGTTCTCCCAGGGTGAGGTTCATTCATTGCATTCTGGGTATGCTGACCCCTGTGATTTCCCCAAATGTGGGAAACTCAACTGCATTATTTGTGGTAGTGGGGGACTGTGTTTGTGCTTTCCTCTGGTCAGCTCTGGTAAAAGTCAGATTTCTTTGTTTCAGATCTTCCTCTAGCCTTGTTCTTCTTTCGAGAGTTCCCTTGTGCTGCCTCAGTTGGATCTCCTTCACTTGACAGGGGGGTGCCCGTGCAGCGACTCTCCCCAGCTCTAGCCCAACTTCTACTTACCTGCCAGGTGAGATACTATAATCATGAAGGTGCTTCTCCCAGGGCAAGGCTCACCCATTGCACTCTGGATGTGCTGCCCCTGCGATTTCCCCAAATGTGGGAAACTTGACTGCATAATTTGTGTTTCCCCTGGTCGGCTCTCGTATAATTCAGATCTCTTTGTCTCAGGTCTCTCTCCAGCCTAGTTTGCTGTCTGTTTCCACTTCTCTTTTCTTAAGTGCCTTCCAATGCACAATGCAAACTACAGGTAGTGCTGCAGGGCCCACACCCTTTTACTTGCCGTACAGAGCAGCTCTGGAGCTGTTACAGTGCCCAGCTGCTGCAAGAAATCAGCTTGAATGCTTCAGGGGCTGGGGCATAGCAAACATGAGCCCCACACCGAAGGAGGGTGGGGGTGTTTAATGCGAACTAAGGGTCATCCAAGCGCCGCAAAAGGCCGCCATGCCCTGCATACCCCTTTTCTTTTTTCATATGCAGATGAGGGTTCCAGCCAACTTTGGCTTACTGCTTGGATGACATCACCGTATGCAAATCCGTCTTCTGCAGAACTTCCCCCAGGAATGCTTGTACTAGTTGTTGCATTTGGTTTGTTGTTTGGGGGTGCTTCAGTATTAGGCAGCCTTCTGCCCTCCCATGTTCATCTGAAAATATGTGTTCTCCCTGCAGTTGTTGTCCCCAGATGGGAGTTCCCTTGTGCTGCCTCAGTTGAATCTCCTTTACTTGACAGAGATGTGCCTGAGCAGCGGCCCTCCCCAGCCCTATCCCAAATCATACTTATTTTGCATAGGAGATACCATGGACATGAAGATTGTTCTCCGAGGGTGAGGTTCATTCATTGCATTTTGGGTATGCTGACCCCTGTGATTTCCCCAAATGTGGGAAACTCGACTGCATTATTTGTGGTAGTGGGGGACTGTGTTTGTGCTTTCCTCTGGTCAGCTCTGGTAAAAATCAGATTTCTTTATATCAGATCTTCCTCTAGCCTTGTTCTTCTTTCGAGAGTTCCCTTGTGCTGCCTCAGTTGGATCTCTTTCACTTGAGAGGGGGGTGCCCGAGCAGCGACCCTCCCCAGCTCTAGCCCAACTCCTACTTACCTGCCAGGTGAGATACTATGATCATGAAGGTGCTTCTCCCAGGGCAAGGCTCACCCATTGCACTCTGGTTGTGCTGCCCCTGCGATTTCCCCAAATGTGGGAAACTTGACTGCATAATTTGTGTTTCCCTTGGTCATCTCTCGTATAATTCAGAACTCTTTGTCTCAGGTCTCTCTCCAGCCTAGTTTGCTGTCTGTTTCCACTTCTCTTTTCTTGAGCCGCTCCCTTCTATGCCCTTGCGCACTATCCTGACTTCTCCCGTCTGCTTACTTCGTGCCTTCCAACGCACAATGCAAACTACAGGTAGTGCTGCAGGGCCCACACCCTTTTACTTGCCTTACAGAGCAGCTCTGGAGCAGTTACAGTGCCGAGCTGCTGCAAGAAATCAGCTTGAATGCTTCAGGGGCTGGGGCATAGCCAACATGAGCCCCACACCGAAGGAGGGTGGAGGTGTGTAATGCGAACTAGGGGTCATCCAAGCGCCGCAAAAGGCCGCCATGCCCTGCACGCCCCTTTTCTCTTTTCATATGCAGACGAGGGTTGAAGCCAACTTTGACCCACTGCTTGGATGGCATCACCATATGCAAATCCATCTGCTGCAGGCCTTCCCCCAGGAATGCTTGCACTAGTTGTTGCATTTGGTTTGTTGTTTGGGGGTGCTTCAGTATTAGGCAGCCTTCTGCCCTCCCATGTTCATCTGAAAATATGTGTTCTCCCTGCAGTTGTTGTCCCCAGATGAGAGTTCCCTTGTGCTGCCTCAGCTGAATCTCCTTTACTTGACAGAGATGTGCCTGAGCAGCGGCCCTCCCCAGCCCTATCCCAAATCATACTTATTTTGCATAGGAGAGACCATGGTCTTGAAGATTGTTCTCCCAGGGTGAGGTTCATTCATTGCATTCTGGGTATGCTGACCCCTGTGATTTCCCCAAATGTGGGAAACTCAACTGCATTATTTGTGGTAGTGGGGGACTGTGTTTGTGCTTTCCTCTGGTCAGCTCTGGTAAAAGTCAGATTTCTTTGTTTCAGATCTTCCTCTAGCCTTGTTCTTCTTTCGAGAGTTCCCTTGTGCTGCCTCAGTTGGATCTCCTTCACTTGACAGGGGGATGCCCGTGCAGCGACTCTCCCCAGCTCTAGCCCAACTTCTACTTACCTGCCAGGTGAGATACTATAATCATGAAGGTGCTTCTCCCAGGGCAAGGCTCACCCATTGCACTCTGGATGTGCTGCCCCTGCGATTTCCCCAAATGTGGGAAACTTGACTGCATAATTTGTGTTTCCCCTGGTCGGCTCTCGTATAATTCAGATCTCTTTGTCTCAGGTCTCTCTCCAGCCTAGTTTGCTGTCTGTTTCCACTTCTCTTTTCTTAAGCCGCTCCATTCTATGGCCTTGCGCACTATCCTTACTTCTCCCGTCTGCTTACTTTGTGCCTTCCAATGCACAATGCAAACTACAGGTAGTGCTGCAGGGCCCACACCCTTTTACTTGCCGTACAGAGCAGCTCTGGAGCAGTTACAGTGCCCAGCTACTGCAAGAAATCAGCTTGAATGCTTCAGGGGCTGGGGCATAGCCAACATGAGCCCCACACCGAAGGAGGGTGGAGGTGTTTAATGCGAACTAGGGGTCATCCAAGTGCCGCAAAAGGCCGCCATGCCCTGCACGCCCCTTTTCTCTTTTCATATGCAGACGAGGGTTGAAGCCAACTTTGACCCACTGCTTTGGATGACATCACCATATGCAAATCCATCTGCTGCAGGCCTTCCCCCAGGAATGCTTGCACTAGTTGTTGCATTTGGTTTGTTGTTTGGGGGTGCTTCAGTATTAGGCAGCCTTCTGCCCTCCCATGTTCATCTGAAAATATGTGTTCTCCCTGCAGTTGTTGTCCCCAGATGAGAGTTCCCTTATGCTGCCTCAGTTGAATCTCCTTTACTTGACAGAGATGTGCCTGAGCAGCGGCCCTCCCCAGCCCTATCCCAAATCATACTTATTTTGCATAGGAGAGACCATGGTCATGAAGATTATTCTCCCAGTGTGAGGTTCATTCATTGCATTCTGGGTATGCTGACCCCTGTGATTTCCCCAAATGTGGGAAACTCGACAGCATTAATTGTGGTAGTGGGGGACTGTGTTTGTGTTTTCCTCTGGTCAGCTCTGGTAAAAGTCAGATTTCTTTGTCTCAGATCTTCCTCTAGCCTTGTTCTTCTTTCGAGAATTCCCTTGTGCTGCCTCAGTTGGATCTCCTTCACTTGACAGGGGGGGTACCCGAGCAGCGACCCTCCCCAGCTCTAGCCCAACTCCTACTTACCTGCCAGGTGAGATACTATGATCACGTAGGTGCTTCTCCCAGGGCAAGGCTCACCCATTGCACTCTGGGTGTGCTGCTCCTGCGATTTCCCCAAATGTGGGAAACTTGACTGCATAATTTGTGTTTCCCCTGGTCGGCTCTCGTATAATTCAGATCTCTTTGTCTCAGGTCTCTCTCCAGCCTAGTTTGCTGTCTGTTTCCACTTCTCTTTTCTTAAGCCGCTCCATTCTATGGCCTTGCGCACTATCCTTACTTCTCCCGTCTGCTTACTTTGTGCCTTCCAATGCACAATGCAAACTACAGGTAGTGCTGCAGGGCCCACACCCTTTTACTTGCCGTACAGAGCAGCTCTGGAGCTGTTACAGTGCCAAGCTGCTGCAAGAAATCAGCTTGAATGCTTCAGGGGCTGGGGCATGGCCAACATGAGCCCCACACCGAAGGAGGGTGGGGGTGTTTAATGCGAACTAAGGGTCATCCAAGCGCCGCAAAAGGCCGCCATGCCCTGCATACCCCTTTTCTCTTTTCATATGCAGATGAGGGTTCCAGCCAACTTTGGCCCACTGCTTGGATGACATCACCGTATGCAAATCCGTCTTCTGCAGACCTTCCCCCAGGAATGCTTGTACTAGTTGTTGCATTTGGTTTGTTGTTTGGGCGTGCTTCAGTATTAGGCAGCCTTCTGCCCTCCCATGTTCATCTGAAAATATGTGTTCTCCCTGCAGTTGTTGTCCCCAGATGAGAGTTCCCTTGTGCTGCCTCAGTTGAATCTCCTTTACTTGACAGAGATGTGCCTGAGCAGCGGCCCTCCCCAGCCCTATCCCAAATCATACTTATTTTGCATAGGAGATACCATGGTCATAAAGATTGTTCTCCCAGGGTGAGGTTCATTCATTGCATTCTGGGTATGCTGACCCCTGTGATTTCCCCAAATGTGGGAAACTCAACTGCATTATTTGTGGTAGTGGGGGACTGTTTTTGTGTTTTCCTCTGGTCAGCTCTGGTAAAAGTCAGATTTCTTTGTCTCAGATCTTACTCTAGCCTTGTTCTTCTTTCGAGAGTTCCATTGTGCTGCCTCAGTTTGATCTCCTTCACTTGACAGGGTGGTACCCGAGCAGCGACCCTCCCCAGCTCTAGCCCAACTCCTACATACCTGCCAGGTGAGATACTATGATCATGAAGGTGCTTCTCCCAGGGCAAGGCTCACCCATTGCACTCTGGGTGTGCTGCTCCTGCGATTTCCCCAAATGTGGGAAACTTGACTGCATAATTTGTGTTTCCCCTGGTCGGCGCTCGTATAATTCAGATCTCTTTGTCTCAGGTCTCTCTCCAGCCTAGTTTGCTGTCTGTTTCCACTTCTGTTTTCTTGAGCCGCTCCCTTCTATGCCCTTGCGCACTATCCTGACTTCTCCCGTCTGCTTACTTTGTGCCTTCCAACGCACAATGCGAACTACAGGTAGTGCTGCAGGGCCCACACCCTTTTACTTGCCGTACAGAGCAGCTCTGGAGCTGTTACAGTGCCCAGCTGCTGCAAGAAATCAGCTTGAATGCTTCAGGGGCTGGGGCATAGCCAACATGAGCCCCACACCGAAGGAGGGTGGAGGTATTTAATGCGAACTAGGGGTCATCCAAGCACCGCAAAAGGCCGCCATGCCCTGCATAACCCTTTTCTCTTTTCATATGCAGATGAGGGTTCCAGCCAACTTTGGCCCACTGCTTGGATGACATCACCGTATGCAAATCCGTCTTCTGCAGACCTTCTCCCAGGAATGCTTGCACTAGTTGTTACATTTGGTTTGTTGTTTGGGGGTGCTTCAGTATTAGGCAGCCTTCTGCCCTCCCATGTTCATCTGAAAATATGTGTTCTCCCTGCAGTTGTTGTCCCCAGATGAGAGTTCCCTTGTGCTGCCTCAGTTGAATCTCCTTTACTTGACAGAGATGTGCCTGAGCAGCGGCCCTCCCCAGCCCTATCCCAAATCATACTTATTTTGCATAGGAGATACCATGGTCATGAAGATTGTTCTCCCAGGGTGAGGTTCATTCATTGCATTCTGGGTATGCTGACCCCTGTGATTTCCCCAAATTGGGAAACTCGACTGCATTATTTGTGGTAGTGGGGGACTGTGTTTGTGCTTTCCTCTGGTCAGCTCTGGTAAAATACAGATTTCTTTGTCTCAGATCTTCCTCTAGCCTTGTTCTTTTTTCGAGAGTTTCCTTGTGCTGCCTCAGTTGGATCTCCTTCACTTGACAGGGGGGTGCCCGAGCAGCGACCCTCCCCAGCTCTAGCCCAACTCCTACTTACCTGCCAGGTGAGATACTATGATCAGGAAGGTGCTTCTCCCAGGGCAAGGCTCACCCATTGCACTCTGGGTGTGCTGCTCCTACGATTTCCCCAAATGTGGGACACTTGACTGCACAATTTGTGTTTCCTCTAGTTGGCTACTCGTATAATTCAGATCTCTTTGTCTCAGGTCTCTCTCCAGCCTAGTTTGCTGTCTGTTTCCACTTCTCTTTTCTTGAGCCCCTGCCTTCTATGCCCTTGTGCACTCTCCTGACTTCTCCTGTCTGCTTACTTTGTGCCTTCCAACGCACAATGCGAACTACAGGTAGTGCTGCAGGGCCCACACCCTTTTACTTGCCTTACAGAGCAGCTCTGGAGCTGTTACAGTGCCCAGCTGCTGCAAGAAATCAGCTTGAATACTTCAGGGGCTGGGGCATAGCCAACATGAGCCCCACACCGAAGGAGAATGGAGGTGTTTAATGCGAACTAGGGGTCATCCAAGCACCGCAAAAGGCCGCCATGCCCTGCATAACCCTTTTCTCTTTTCATATGCAGATGAGGGTTCCAGCCAACTTTGGCCCACTGCTTGGATGACATCACCGTATGCAAATCCGTCTTCTGCAGACCTTCTCCCAGGAATGCTTTTACTAGTTGTTGCATTTGGTTTGTTGTTTGGGGGTGCTTCAGTATTAGGCAGCCTTCTGCCCTCCCATGTTCATCTGAAAATATGTGTTCTCCCTGCAGTTGTTGTCCCCAGATGAGAGTTCCCTTGTGCTGCCTCAGTTGAATCTCCTTTACTTGACAGAGATGTGCCTGAGCAGCGGCCCTCCCCAGCCCTATCCCAAATCATACTTATTTTGCATAGGAGATACCATGGTCATGAAGATTGTTCTCCCAGGGTTAGGTTCATTCATTGCATTCTGGGTATGCTGACCCCTGTGATTTCCCCAAATGTGGGAAACTCAACTGCATTATTTGTGGTAGTGGGGGACTGTGTTTGTGCTTTCCTCTGGTCAGCTCTGGTAAAAGTCAGATTTCTTTGTCTCAGATCTTCCTCTAGCCTTGTTCTTCTTTCGAGAGTTCCCTTGTGCTGCCTCAGTTGGATCTCCTTCACTTGACAGGGGGGTGCCCGAGCAGCGACCCTCCCCAGCTCTAGCCCAACTCCTACTTACCTGCCAGGTGAGATACTATGATCATGTAGGTGCTTCTCCCAGGGCAAGGCTCACCCATTGCACTCTGGGTGTGCTGCCCCTGCGATTTCCCCAAATGTGGGAAACTTGACTGCATAATTTGTGTTTCCCCTGGTCGGCTCTCATATAATTCAGATCTCTTTGTCTCAGGTCTCTCTCCAGCCTAGTTTGCTGTCTGTTTCCACTTCTTTTTTCTTGAGCCCCTCCCTTCTATACCCTTGTGGACTCTCCTGACTTCTCCTCCTGTCTGCTTACTTTGTGCCTTCCAACGCACAATGCAAACTACAGGTAGTGCTGCAGGGCCCACACC
Organism: Pseudophryne corroboree; assembly: GCF_028390025.1. NCBI lineage: Eukaryota > Metazoa > Chordata > Amphibia > Anura > Myobatrachidae > Pseudophryne > Pseudophryne corroboree. Next base: position 146,951 of record NW_026967943.1, read on the forward strand.
CTTTTACTTGCCTTTCAGAGCAGCTCTGGAGCTGTTACAGTGCCCAGCTGCTGCAAGAAATCAGCTTGAATGCTTCAGGGGCTGGGGCATAGCCAACATGAGCCCCACACCGACGGAGGGTGGAGGTGTTTAATGCGAACTAAGGGTCATCCAAGCACCGCAAAAGGCCGCCATGCCCTGCATACCCCTTTTCTCTTTTCATATGCAGATGAGGGTTCCAGCCAACTTTGGCCCACTGCTTGGATGACATCACCGTATGCAAATCCGTCTTCTGCAGACCTTCCCCCAGGAATGCTTGTACTAGTTGTTGCATTTGGTTTGTTGTTTGGGGTGCTTCAGTATTAGGCAGCCTTCTGCTCTCCCATGTTTATCTGAAAATATGTGTTCTCCCTGCAGTTGTTGTCCCCAGATGAGAGTTCCCTTGTGCTGCCTCAGTTGAATCTCCTTTACTTGACAGAGATGTGCCTGAGCAGCGGCCCTCCCCAGCCCTATCCCAAATCATACTTATTTTGCATAGGAGATACCATGGTCATGAAGATTGTTCTCCCAGGGTGAGGTTCATTCATTGCATTCTGGGTATGCTGACCCCTGTGATTTCCCCAAATGTGGGAAACTCGACTGCATTATTTGTGGTAGTGGGGGACTGTGTTTGTGCTTTCCTCTGGTCAGCTCTGGTAAAAGTCAGATTTCTTTGTCTCAGATCTTCCTCTTGCCTTGTTCTTTTTTTGAGAGTTTCCTTGTGCTGCCTCAGTTGAATCTCCTTCACTTGACAGGGGGGTGCCCGAGCAGCGACCCTCCCCAGCTCAAGCCCAACTCCTACTTACCTGCCAGGTGAGATACTATGATCAGGAAGGTGCTTCTCCCAGGGCAAGGCTCACCCATTGCACTCTGGGTGTGCTGCTCCTACGATTTCCCCAAATGTGGGAAACTTGACTGCATAATTTGTGTTTCCCTTGGTCATCTCTCGTATAATTCAGATCTCTTTGTCTCAGGTCTCTCTCCAGCCTAGTTTGCTGTCTGTTTCCACTTCTCTTTTCTTGAGCCGCTCCCTTCTATGCCCTTGCGCACTATCCTGACTTCTCCCGTCTGCTTACTTCGTGCCTTCCAACGCACAATGCAAACTACAGGTAGTGCTGCAGGGCCCACACCCTTTTACTTGCCTTACAGAGCAGCTCTGGAGCAGTTACAGTGCCCAGCTGCTGCAAGAAATCAGCTTGAATGCTTCAGGGGCTGGGGCATAGCCAACATGAGCCCCACACCGAAGGAGGGTGGAGGTGTGTAATGCGAACTAGGGGTCATCCTAGCGCCGCAAAAGGCCGCCATGCCCTGCACGCCCCTTTTCTCTTTTCATATGCAGACGAGGGTTGAAGCCAACTTTGACCCACTGCTTGGATGGCATCACCATATGCAAATCCATCTGCTGCATGCCTTCTCCCAGGAATGCTTGCACTAGTTGTTGCATTTGGTTTGTTGTTTGGGGATGCTTCAGTATTAGGCAGCCTTCTGCCCTCCCATGTTCATCTGAAAATATGTGTTCTCCCTGCAGTTGTTGTCCCCAGATGAGAGTTCCCTTGTGCTGCCTCAGTTGAATCTCCTTTACTTGACAGAGATGTGCCTGAGCAGCGGCCCTCCCCAGCCCTATCACAAATCATACTTATTTTGCATAGGAGATACCATTATCATGAAGATTGTTCTCCCAGGGTGAGGTTCATTCATTGCATTCTGGGTATGCTGACCCCTGTGATTTCCCCAAATGTGGGAAACTCGACTGCATTATTTGTGGTAGTGGGGGACTGTGTTTGTGCTTTCCTCTGGTCAGCTCTGGTAAAAGTCAGATTTCTTTGTCTCAGATCTTCCTCTAGCCTTGTTCTTTTTTCGAGAGTTTCCTTGTGCTGCCTCAGTTGGATCTCCTTCACTTGGCAGGGGGGTGCCCGAACAGCGACCCTCCCCAGCTCTAGCCCAACTCCTACTTACCTGCCAGGTGAGATACTATGATCAGGAAGGTGCTTCTCCCAGGGCAAGGCTCACCCATTGCACTCTGGGTGTGCTGCTCCTACGATTTCCCCAAATGTGGGAAACTTGACTGCATAATTTGTGTTTCCCTTGGTCATCTCTCGTATAATTCAGATCTCTTTGTCTCAGGTCTCTCTCCAGCCTAGTTTGCTGTCTGTTTCCACTTCTCTTTTCTTGAGCCGCTCCCTTCTATGCCCTTGCGCACTATCCTGACTTCTCCCGTCTGCTTACTTCGTGCCTTCCAACGCACAATGCAAACTACAGGTAGTGCTGCAGGGCCCACACCCTTTTACTTGCCTTACAGAGCAGCTCTGGAGCTGTTACAGTGCCCAGCTGCTGCAAGAAATCAGCTTGAATGCTTCAGTGGCTGGGGCATAGCCAACATGAGCCCCACACCGAAGGAGGGTGGAGGTGTTTAATGCGAACTAGGGGTCATCCAAGCACCGCAAAAGGCCGCCATGCCCTGCACACCCCTTTTTTATTTTCATATGCAGACGAGGGTTGAAGCCAACTTTGACCCACTGCTTGGATGACATCACCATATGCAAATCCATCTGTGGCAGGCCTTCCCCCAGGAATGCTTGCACTAGTTGTTGCATTTGGTTTGTTGTTTGGGGGTGCTTCAGTATTAGGCAGCCTTCTGCCCTCCCATGTTCATCTGAAAATATGTGTTCTCCCTGCAGTTGTTGTCCCCAGATGAGAGTTCCCTTATGCTGCCTCAGTTGAATCTCCTTTACTTGACAGAGATGTGCCTGAGCAGCGGCCCTCCCCAGCCCTATCCCAAATCATACTTATTTTGCATAGGAGAGACCATGGTCATGAAGATTATTCTCCCAGTGTGAGGTTCATTCATTGCATTCTGGGTATGCTGACCCCTGTGATTTCCCCAAATGTGGGAAACTCGACAGCATTAATTGTGGTAGTGGGGGACTGTGTTTGTGTTTTCCTCTGGTCAGCTCTGGTAAAAGTCAGATTTCTTTGTCTCAGATCTTCCTCTAGCCTTGTTCTTCTTTCGAGAATTCCCTTGTGCTGCCTCAGTTGGATCTCCTTCACTTGACAGGGGGGGTACCCGAGCAGCGACCCTCCCCAGCTCTAGCCCAACTCCTACTTACCTGCCAGGTGAGATACTATGATCACGTAGGTGCTTCTCCCAGGGCAAGGCTCACCCATTGCACTCTGGGTGTGCTGCTCCTGCGATTTCCCCAAATGTGGGAAACTTGACTGCATAATTTGTGTTTCCCCTGGTCGGCTCTCGTATAATTCAGATCTCTTTGTCTCAGGTCTCTCTCCAGCCTAGTTTGCTGTCTGTTTCCACTTCTCTTTTCTTAAGCCGCTCCATTCTATGGCCTTGCGCACTATCCTTACTTCTCCCGTCTGCTTACTTTGTGCCTTCCAATGCACAATGCAAACTACAGGTAGTGCTGCAGGGCCCACACCCTTTTACTTGCCGTACAGAGCAGCTCTGGAGCTGTTACAGTGCCAAGCTGCTGCAAGAAATCAGCTTGAATGCTTCAGGGGCTGGGGCATGGCCAACATGAGCCCCACACCGAAGGAGGGTGGGGGTGTTTAATGCGAACTAAGGGTCATCCAAGCGCCGCAAAAGGCCGCCATGCCCTGCATACCCCTTTTCTCTTTTCATATGCAGATGAGGGTTCCAGCCAACTTTGGCCCACTGCTTGGATGACATCACCGTATGCAAATCCGTCTTCTGCAGACCTTCCCCCAGGAATGCTTGTACTAGTTGTTGCATTTGGTTTGTTGTTTGGGCATGCTTCAGTATTAGGCAGCCTTCTGCCCTCCCATGTTCATCTGAAAATATGTGTTCTCCCTGCAGTTGTTGTCCCCAGATGAGAGTTCCCTTGTGCTGCCTCAGTTGAATCTCCTTTACTTGACAGAGATGTGCCTGAGCAGCGGCCCTCCCCAGCCCTATCCCAAATCATACTTATTTTGCATAGGAGATACCATGGTCATAAAGATTGTTCTCCCAGGGTGAGGTTCATTCATTGCATTCTGGGTATGCTGACCCCTGTGATTTCCCCAAATGTGGGAAACTCAACTGCATTATTTGTGGTAGTGGGGGACTGTTTTTGTGTTTTCCTCTGGTCAGCTCTGGTAAAAGTCAGATTTCTTTGTCTCAGATCTTACTCTAGCCTTGTTCTTCTTTCGAGAGTTCCATTGTGCTGCCTCAGTTTGATCTCCTTCACTTGACAGGGTGGTACCCGAGCAGCGACCCTCCCCAGCTCTAGCCCAACTCCTACATACCTGCCAGGTGAGATACTATGATCATGAAGGTGCTTCTCCCAGGGCAAGGCTCACCCATTGCACTCTGGGTGTGCTGCTCCTGCGATTTCCCCAAATGTGGGAAACTTGACTGCATAATTTGTGTTTCCCCTGGTCGGCGCTCGTATAATTCAGATCTCTTTGTCTCAGGTCTCTCTCCAGCCTAGTTTGCTGTCTGTTTCCACTTCTGTTTTCTTGAGCCGCTTCCTTCTATGCCCTTGCGCACTATCCTGACTTCTCCCGTCTGCTTACTTTGTGCCTTCCAACGCACAATGCGAACTACAGGTAGTGCTGCAGGGCCCACACCCTTTTACTTGCCGTACAGAGCAGCTCTGGAGCTGTTACAGTGCCCAGCTGCTGCAAGAAATCAGCTTGAATGCTTCAGGGGCTGGGGCATAGCCAACATGAGCCCCACACCGAAGGAGGGTGGAGGTATTTAATGCGAACTAGGGGTCATCCAAGCACCGC